>NC_090646.1:9060892-9065892 GCF_040937935.1 Hyperolius riggenbachi | reverse complement strand
TTTTGCTAGGATGTGGGGGGTTATGTACCATTTGTATAGTATCTTTTTGGTCGTTTCTACATGGGCGGCGCATTTGGAGTACCTTTTAGTATTTGACAATGCTCTTTCTATTTCTGCTGGGGAGAGTTGTAATTGAAGGTCTTGTGCCCAGGATTTGGTGTATTTGTGCGTTGGAGGTGGCAGTGCGTTGATAAATTGATTGTACCATAGGGAGATCCCTCCCTTGCGTACTGTCTTAGGCATTATTAAGAAGTCTTGTGCTGGTTTGGGTATGGCCCAGGCAGAGGTGGAAAGGGAGGAGAGTAGGTGTTTTATTTGGTAATAGGGAAAGAGGTCATTGTTTGTTAGCTTAAATTTCCACTTTAGGAATTCGAAAGGTTGGAGATTTCCATCTATCATTATGTCTTCCAAGCTAGTAATGCCCCCTTTTATCCAGTTGTTAATTTTCAGGCTTGGGATAGTTAATTTTAAGGCCTTCAGGGAAGGTTTGATTGGGACCTTGAGGGTGTGTTGAGGGTAGGTTGACTTTAGTGCCTTCCACGAATTTATTGTCTGGCAGATTAGAGGGTGGTGGTCTGAGTGGGACAGTAGTCCTGCCCATGCTAAATAGATTAGATCCAGCGGGTTACCTTTGGTATGGATTTTTTCTATATTGACCCAGTATTTTTCAGGCGCTGATTCCCCCCAGAATTGGGACATATCTATTATCGCTGCATGGTAGTAGTGGAGGGGGTTCGGAAGTCCAAACCCTCCCCGTGCTGTGTTGGCCATTAGTATATGTTGTGGAATCCTATGCTTTTTTTTCCCCCAGAGAAAGTGGGAGATTAATTTGTTAAGGTCTTTGAAGAAGGATGTGGGGAGAGCTATGGGTAGAGTCCTGAAGTAGTAAAGGATTTTTGGAAAGATTGCCATTTTATAGGCTGCTATTTTACCTGAGATGGAAAGATCAAAGGGGGCTAATCGTCGGAGGTCGTTTGTTATTTCTTTCAGTAGATGTGGGAAGTTGTGCGTATAGATGTCTTTCGGGGAAGCTGGGATTTGAATGCCTAAATAGGAAACACTTTTGTTTGCCCAGGGGAAGGGAAAGTTCAGAGAGATTGTTCTTTTTAGTATTTTTGGGATGTTTATACCTAGGAGGGACGATTTGGACTCATTCAGTTTATAGAGTGAGACTTTAGAGAAGTCAGTCAGCGTATCTGAGACGTGTCTTAGAGAGGAGAGAGGGTTAATGACTGATATTAAGACATCATCCGCGAAGAGGCTTATTTTAGGGGATAAGGGTCCTATTGGTACTCCTTCTATATTAGGATTGATGCGAATGGTTTCAGCTAGGGTCTCCATTGTCAATACAAAGATGAGTGGGGACAGGGGGCACCCCTGCCTCGTACCATTGGAGATGCTGAATTGTTTGGAGAGGAAGCCTGATACATTTACTGAAGCTGATGGGGATTTATAAAGGGCCATGACAGCTCGGTGGAAATTCCCTTTTATCCCAAATTTTGTTAAAACTTCACTCAGGAAACCCCAATGGACCCTGTCGAAGGCCTTCTCCGCGTCCAGAGCCAGGAGCAGAGAAGGCCTCCGGCAGGACTCCAAAGAGTGAATTATGTTTATTATTCTCCTAGTCCCATCAGGTGCTTGGCGGCCCTTCGTAAATCCCACTTGATCTAGAGCTATGAGGTGCGGCAGGATGTGGAACAGCCTGTTGGCTAGGATTTTGGCATAGTACTTAAGGTCACAATTTAATAAAGATATGGGGCGGTAGCTGGAGGGGGTAGTCTGGTCTTTCCCCGGTTTCGGTATTACCGTTATTATTGCTTTGGTATATTCTTCTGGGATAGTGCCTGAGGTGATAAATTTGTTGAAGAGGGAGGATAGTTTGGGGGATAATATAGGGGCTAATAATTTATAATATTCGTTTGGCAGCCCATCAGGGCCTGGGGCCTTATTGGATTTAGATTTTATGATTGTATTCAATATTTCGGAATTTGTGATGGGTGCACTCAGGGTGGAGTTTTGTTCCTCTGTCGTTGTTGGCAGGTTGATTTTAGCTAGAAATTTTTTAATTAGTTCGGGATTGGGTTGGGGGGTTTTATCATCGTTTTTAAGGTTGTATAGTGACGAGTAGAAATCGCTAAAGGCGTCTGCGATTTCTTGAGGGTTGGAAAGGGTCCTTTTGGTGAAAGGGTGAATTAATTTGGAGATCTTAGCCTTGGCTTGTTTATTTTGTATGATTTTGGCCAGGAGCGGGCTTGCTTTATTATTTTGGTGGTAACGGTTTAGTTTGAGCCTGGCTAGACGGGAATCATATTCCACTGTGAGTGCATTTCTTAGTTTATGTCTTAAATCAAATAGTAATTTCGTACCTGCTTGGGTAGGGTTTGCTTGGTGCATACCTTCTGTGGCTTTAATTTCTGTTAGGAGATCATTAATCTCCTTCTGCCTCGCTTTTTTTGTTTGGGCGCCTATTTGGATTAGTAGTCCCCTCATCACTGCTTTATGCGCCGACCAGACTGAGGCCTCTCCAACTTCCCCCCCTTCATTTAACATGAAATATTCCTTCAATTGGTTTTCTAGGAGCTTCTTATTTTTCTCTGGTGTGAGTAATGAGGTGTTAAGTCTCCAGGGGGGGCTAGTGTTTGATTTAGGTGCAAAATCTATCTGAATGGTTACTGGGGCATGGTCCGACCAGGTAATATTATGTATTTTTGAGTTAGAGACCCTTTGCAGAGTGTGTCTATCGGTTAAAAAGAAATCTAATCTGGAATATGAAGTGTGGACGTGAGAAAAAAAGGTGAAGTCCTTCTCATTTCCGTGGGCTGCTCTCCAGGGGTCATAAAGGTCCAGTTTTGCTAACAGGGTGGCTAGAGTCCTGGGCTGTTTATTTTGCGGATTCGAGGAGTCCATCTTCGGGTCTTGTATTAGGTTGAAATCTCCTCCGATAATTAGGCCTGGTGGTTTGGGGGATGATACTCTTGCGAGGAGTTTCCTAAGAAATTTTAATTGTCCTTGGTTAGGCGCGTATAGGTTGAGTAGGGTATACTGGGAGTTATTAATTGTGCAGTTGATCAGGATGTAACGGCCGTGGGGGTCTTTCTCGACTTGTGTAATCTTGACTCCTAGGTCTTTGTGAAATGCCGTTAGGACTCCACATTTTTTTTTGGAGTTATTGTTGAATATGATTTGTGGGTAATTGGGATTTTGACAAGGTGGAGCTCTCCCTTCTTGGAAGTGCGTTTCCTGGACAAAGAGGATATCAGAGCGGAGCTTGGTTGCCTCTTTCCAGAGTGAATGTCTCTTAACAGGAATATTTAGACCATGAGCATTAATTGAAGTGCATATCAACATTTTGGAGTTGCGGGTGATAGTATTTGATCCATTTAATGAGCAGTGAGGTGATATCGTTCAAGCGTGAAGTAGGATTGGGAGGGGGAGGGTAGGGGTGGTGCAGATCTATTCTGGTTGAACTTAAAGCTATGAGGCTCCTATCTCTTGTTAGGAGGGTAGATGTGGCAGCTGTTAGTAGGAGCCAAGAGATAAGGCTGTCCAAAGTGACTCCTGCGGGGGGGTTAAAAGATGGCGCTTCTCTTACAGGGTAGAGATTTACCATCTTGTATTTGCAGGTGACTACTTGTTCCTTAGAACCCTCTATGGTATTATTTGCCAGTCTTGTTGGATCTTGGATGAAGGGTTAGGTCTTCTGGGTTTAGGAGCCATTTCTGTAATTTTGATTTTCCAGGAGGCTAGCAGTTTGATGCCCTCCTCCGTGTTTGAGATGACGGAGAGGACGCCTGCTTTGTTAATGAGTAGTTTCGTGGGGAATCCCCAGCGATAGGGGATATTGTGGTCTCGTAAGGCTTTGGTAACCGGTAACAGGGATTTGCGTTTCGCCAGTGTGGCCTGGGAGAAATCTGAATAGAGTGAAATTCCTTTATACGGATCAGGTAGGGACCCGTGTTGTTTAAGATAGAGCAAAAGGTTCTCCTTGGTGGGGTAGAAGAAGAACTTGCATATTACATCCCTGGGGATGTTATCAGGGAGGTGAGAGGGCTTAGGGAGCCTGTGGATTCTCTCTATCATTATTTCTATTTCTGACAGGTGGGGGAGGGCTGTGAGAATGAGCTTCTGTACATACTGCTGGAGTTGTGATTGTTGCACTGCTTCATCTATGCCTCTAAATTTAAGATTTGATCGTCGGTTCCTGTCTTCTAGATCTGCGGCTTTGACCTTCAGCCATGTAATGTCGCTTTGTGAGTCCTCCATATAATCCACAGACTTGTTGTGTTCAGCTGTTAAGAGAGCTACACTGTTCTCTACTGTGGAGATTCTATCTCTTAAGGTGTTTATTGACTTCTGTAGGAGATTGGTCACTGCTGCCATATCAGCGGAGAGGGACGCTTTTAATGTCAGCATCATGTCTTTCATATAAGCTTGCGTTATTCCCTGGTCTGAGGCGGGGAATGTCTCAAGCGAGCCTCCTAGTGTGTTAGATAGCGGCGCTGAGGGAATGGCAGACAGGGCCTGTGTCAAGATGGCGTCAGCTCCTACCTTGTCTTCCTGTGTAGATAGCCTCTGCCGTGATTTGGCCGGGCTGCGAGAAGCTGGGGAAGCCGTGTCTGGTGAGGAGTCTCCTGTGGTGGGTGCGGAGGTCAGTAGAGGAGGCGGCGGGCTTGTGGCTGTTTGCTTCTCCGCATCTTGCGCGGAGCGTGAAGTGCGCGTTCCGGAGCCGGCGCCATCTTTGCTTGCTGCTCTGGCTTGCATGCCTGCGAAGAGTTCGGGCAGTTTCTGGGGTTTCTGCTGGCTCTTTTTCCTCTTGTTGGAGGTCTCCAGCTCCATCGGGTCTCCCTCCATCTGATGCGGTAGGTGAGGGCTTGCTGGCAATGCGTAAAGCCGCTTTCTTAGGAGAGGGTTTGCGGAGCTCTGTGTCTAGGCGTCCAGCTCGGTCGCTCGGCAGACACGCCCCCCCAGTTAGGTTTATTTTTACCAAGTTATAACTGTGC
>NC_090646.1:8918392-9055892 GCF_040937935.1 Hyperolius riggenbachi | reverse complement strand
GCTATATAGCTGCCTTACCCACTGATCACCTGTCCATCACCCATCTAACAGCTGTCTATCACCCCTTGTCACCACCACCCATCAGCGCAGACCCTAAACTGTCCCTTGGGGGCACCTGATCACCCACCCAGACCCTCAGATTGCCCTCAGACCCCCCCCCCCCCCTCCTGATAACCTCCCCAGTGCATTGTTTACATCTATTCTCCCCTGTAATCCCTCACTGATCTCCTATCGTCACCCCCGGTGTCTGCCACCCACCAGATCAGGACCCAGTCTGCCCCGTGCGGGCACCTAATCAACCCCCCACACCCTTAGATCGCCCTCAGCACCCCCCCCCCCTTCCCCCAAATCACCTTCCCAGTGCATTGTATTTGATTGTGCTGTAATTGTATTTGTATTGTGCTGACATTCAATTTCATTGTGCTGTAATTGTATTTGATTGTCCCGTGATTGGCTTTGATTGTCCCATGATTGCCCTGTGATTGGCCTTTGATTGGCCTGTGATCGGCTTTGATTGTCCCGTGATCGGCTTTGATTGTCCCGTGATCGGCTTTGATTGTCCCGTGATCGGCTTTGATTGTCCTGTGATCGGCTTTGATTGTGCCGTGATTGGTTTGATTGCCCTGTGATTGGCCTGTGATTGGCCTGTGATTTGCTTTGATTGTGTCGTGATTGGTTTGATTGCCCTGTGATTGGCCTGTGATTTGCTTTGATTGGCCTGTGATCGGCTTTGATTGTTTTGTGATTGGTTTGATTGCCCTGTGATTGACTTTGATTGTCCCGGGAATTGAGTACCCTGTGATTGGCCTGCGATTGCCCTGTGATTGCCTTTGATTGTCCTGTGATTGTTTCTGATTGCCTCCGATTCCCAACTCGCCACCACCCCCCTGTCACTATTCAAGTGATCTAAAAACAGTGCAAACTGTCACTTTTTTAGTATCACTAGTGTTAGCAGTTAGGCCAGTTAGCTAGGCCCCTTTGTAAGTGTCAGTTAGTGCTCAGCCCACTGCACCACAGTCACTAATTAGCGTCATCACTGTCGCTAATCAACATTAGTACTATATAGTATCTGTAAGTGATCATTACTGATCGCAGCCAGATCTATTAGGGTCACTAGGATCCACAAAAAAACGCAGTGTTTGCCCGATCAGGCCTGATCGTTCGCCTGCACTTGCGTTCAGCCCGCCCCACCGCAGTGACAGAATTTTTTTTTTCTGATCACTGCAAAAAACACTGTACAATAGCTGTGGCACTGTAAACATCAGTTTTGATTTTTTTATCAAAACTCAGTGACCACAGCTTTCTACCTCTCAAATACTCCCTTTTGCTAGGTAGGTGCTCTTTTTTTTCTAGGTAGTCTCAGAGGAATACCCACTAAATTTAGCAGCCCACCATGGCAAGAAAGGGGTATTCCGATGATGAGGTTCTCAGGTACATGGTCCAGTCGGATGAGGACGATTGGGACGCCTCATTCGACGAATCTTCCGGGTCAGAGTTTGAACCTGAATTGAGCAGTGGCTCACTGACCGATAGTGATGACGAGGTTGAGGTCCCGGCTAAAGCCAGGCGTACCACACCCCATGTTGGACCGCAGGTGGCGCAGGATCGGCCTCAAGGGCAGCAGAGTGGTGTTTGTGCTGGTCTGAGATTTCATGGTGGGGCAGGCACCAGCAGCACAACATCTCCTGGACCTAGCACCAGTACTTCCGTAGACCCTGGTGAAGTGGCGAGCACCAGCATGGAAGTTGAAACTGGTTCGGTGGCACGTGCAGTAAGATCCCAGTCGCAGCCACCAAGAAGACGGGCCTGTACTACCCCTAGTTTACCAGAGGTGCTGACAAACCCAAATTGGCAATCCCCTGATTCCGCCGCACCCGTACTTCCCCCTTTCACCGCCCAGTCTGGAGTCCAGGTGGAGACAGATAATCTAGGATCGGCCCTAGACTTTTTCTATCTGTTTTTCACCCAGGATCTCTTAGACTTAATTGTGGCAGAGACCAACCGTAAGGCCACACAATATATAACCGCCAATCCGGAAAAGTTCCTTGCCCAGCCTTTTCGGTGGAAACCAGTCCAAGTTTCCGAAATGAACATTTTTTTGGGCCTTCTCCTTCACACGGGACTAGTAAAGCAGAATGTGTTGCGGTCTTATTGGTCTACGGACCCAGCATATCATGTTCCCCTGTACTCTGCTGCCATGTCCAGGACACGATTTGAGAACATCCTGCGCTTCCTGCACTTCAATAACAACGAAACCTGTCATCGAAGTGACCACTCTGCTTTTGACCGGCTCCACAAAATTCGACCCCTCATAGACCACCTGTCATCCAGATTTGCAGATGCTTATACCCCTGACCAGGACATCTGCGTAGACGAGTCCATCATGCGCTTTACCGGGCGCCTTCGCATCAAACAGTACATCCCAAGCAAGCGCGTCCGGTATGGGGTGAAACTGTATAAGCTCTGTGAAAGGGCCACAGGCTATACATCTTATTTTAGGGTCTATGAGGGGAAAGACTCAAAATTGGAGCCGGTCGGATGCCCTGACTACCTGGGGAGCAGTGGAAAGGTTGTGTGGGACTTGGTGTCACCCTTGTTCCAGAAAGGGTACCACCTTTTTGTGGACAATTATTACACAAGTGTGACCCTCTTTCAGCACTTAAAAATAGAAAAAATCCGATGCTGTGGCACCGTGTGGCCTAGTCGCTGGGGCTTCCCCCAACGGCTCATTACCACCAGACTTGAACGGGGGCAGAGGGCCGCCTTGTGTGCTGACGACCTGCTCGCGGTGAAATGGAAGGACAAGAGGGAGGTTTACTTCCTGTCCACCATTCACGCAGACACGACAGTTGAAATTCAACGGCGAACTGAGGTCATTGAAAAACCCCTTGTCGTCCATGAGTATAATACTAACATGGGAGGGGTGGACTTCAATGACCAGAGGTTAGCGCCCTATTTAGTTGCCCGAAAAACAAGACGCTGGTATAAAAAGTGTCTTTTTACCTCATTCAATTGGCAATTTACAACAGCTTTGTTCTCTACAGTAAGGCTGGGAGAACTGGATCGTTTATTCAATTTCATAAACAGATCGTGATGGAACTCCTGTATCCAGGAGGTGCCGTGGCCCAACCCCAAGATGCAACCAGCCGGCTGCATGGAAGGCATTACGACTATCCAATTCCGAGTACCCCAGGTCACCGAATCTGAAGAAAACGTTGTCGTGTCTGCAGCAGGGCTGGAATAAGGCGTGACACCACTGTTTATTGTCCCACCTGTCCTGACCAGCCTGGCCTATGCCTAGGGGAGTGTTTTGAGAGGTACCACGAGCAGGTACACTATTAGAGTGTAGGGAACTCCACACACAGCGGTAGGCACACAAGGGTCTCTCAGTGCTATTTCACACTGCTGCAATGCGTTAGGGCAAAATGCCTAGCAAAAGTCACACTTTGCGGTCCCCCCCTACGCCGGAAGTGCTTGACTCAACGCTAGTGCATGCCTACGTTACTGCGTGGCTTCTGTGGCAATATCAATCGGCCCGGAAGTCATGTTAGTCTATGGCGACGCAGTTCATTACTAGGCCGAATGCTACTCTTGTGGTATTGCCTGAAGGTCTGTTTTGGACGATACGGTGCGGCGGGCTTGACCCACCGGATATGTCAATATGCAGTGTGAAACCAAACATCGGGTTTCCAGAGACCCTAATACACAGGGCTGCCAGAAACCTCTCCTTTCACTTGGGACAAATTGCGTAATGTACTTCGCCACAACTCTGTGCGATTTGCACTTCGCACATTGTCCCATGGGGGAGGAGAGGTTTGTCCTCGGGAGCTAAGTTAAAAAAAACAAACAAACAAAAAACAGGTAAGCAAAGTAGTTAATGTTTGGTTTGCAATGTTAAGGTTTTTATTAAAAAAGTTCAAAGTTTATTAATGTTAATGAAGTAATTGCTTTGCTGCTTGCTTGTTTTTCGGTTTTTTTTGTATTTTTTTTCTCTTTTTCCATCAAATAACCTTCCAGGTGGACCGAGCGAACGACTAACCAGCTGCAGCACTGATGGTGCATCCTGACAGAACATTGCGCGTCTGTCAGCTTACACACAAGTCGGTGCATGCAGCGCTGCAGGACAAGATTTCTCCTCCGCAGTCAAAAAGATACGTTTGCCGAGGCATATGGGCCGAGGAGTGGTGTTGGGGATTCATATGCTTTGGCAAGCACTTTGTATCAAGAAATAACTCTGGCAATGATTTGTTCATCCACATCGATCGGTGTGAATGGATAAATCAGGTTTGCCAGGGCATACGAGCTGGTGGGTTTGGACTTTTGGGGCGGCAGCTCCTATGTCCTGGCAGACGCCTTCCCCTCTTTATTTTTTTCAAAATTTTTTGGCAGATATTTTTTCATCCACATTGATTGATTGATTGTTTGACGTTCATTTTTCCTTTCAGCCCAGAGTGCATTAACCTTATGCCCAATATAAGGAGTATAGCAGAAACTCCTAATACTGGCCATACATGTAATGATTGCAGAGACCCTAAAATGCCAGGACAGACCCCACGAATGATGCCATTTTGGAAAGAGGACACCCCAAAGTATTCCGTTAGGTGCATGGTGAGTTCATAGAATATTTTATTTTTTGTCACAATTTAGCAGAAATTGTGGTTTGTTTGTTTTTTTCACAAAATGTCGTTTTCCGCTAACTTGTGACAAAAAATAAAATTTTCTATGAACTCACCATGGCCCTCATGGAATACCTTAGCGTGTATTCTTTCCAAAATTGGGTCATTTGTGGGGTTTGTTAACTGTCTGTAACGATTGTGGAACTTTTTCCGTGATCAGCGCACAACGCGTGCGCTGACACGGCGGAAATCCTCCACAAGCGTATATTTGCAGGCACCCAGCAAAAGGTGCTACGCACCTGTAGAGGGAAATTCCTGTCGGCAGATGGCGCTGGGGAGTGCAGAGGAACCAATCCTCTGTACCTCCACAAGTGCCAGACAGGAATTGTACGAAGCACAGGACGCAATCGCAAGAGAGGCGATTGCGAATGAGATTGAGCAAAGGGACAGGTTGTATGTGTGTGCGCCAATCCAGTCGCCACCCCGCGACCGCACACACACAACAGCAGATACGAAATAGGAACGCGATCGCGAGAGGTGCGATCGCGAGACGTGACACAAGGCAGAACAGAATAGAATATGAGGGTAGCAAAGGCACAGCAAATAATACAATAAGGAGATACGGAAAATAACAAACGCTAGCTAACCGCGAACACCGCACTCATTCGCAACAGTGCACGCGGTTATGCGCGATCTCCACGTGATAAGCACAATAGAGACAAGCACGCCTAACTAACCATTAACAGACGGGGATGTTAGGAGGCGAACTGGTAAAAAGTGGAGAATTGGGCAAAGGAGTATCGGCACTAGTTGCAGTGAGAGGGTGACTTGTGTTACTACCTATAATGTCCTCTCTGATGAGATAGCAAAAATCATCAACAGATTTTGGCCAATGTTGAGAGAGGGGTTACCATATGTTCGGGAATTCCTTAACTACCCCCTTATGTCCTATAAACGTGCACCGTCTTTGCGGGACATTTTGGTTAAGGGAGATATAGGTCCGGAGAAAAGACAGGGAGCAATACGTAGTGGGACTTTTCCATGTTTGGGTTGTCACCTCTGCAGTTTTATCTGCAGGGGTGACACCTTTACCCATCCCAGCAGGGGCACTAAGTTTAAAATACAAGGTTTTTTTACTTGTGAATCGAAATATGTGGTTTATACGTTGAAGTGCCCCTGTGGGATGGGTTACGTTGGAAAGACAACTCAGGCCTTGCGAGATCGTATAGCCTCGCATAAATCTAATATTAGAACAAAAAATATGGATTTGTCAGTATCTGAACATTTTGTGACCCACCAACATAGTTTGTCACAACTTAGAGTACAGGTTTTGGAAGGAGTTCCAATCCAGAGGAGAGGAGGGGACAGACATAGACAATTATTAAAACGGGAGAATTATTGGATTAAAAAACTGGACACTCTAGAGCCTAAAGGATTAAATAGGGAATATGAATTATGTAACTTATTGTGAATTTACAGCTGTTAGATATTATTTGCAAAAAATTTGTTTTATTTATGTGTAATACTATTTTTGTCCAGCAGGTGGAATTACAACATCGGTGTGAGGTCATATGTGTGAAACAACTAAGTATCCCACTGTGAGTAAATATTAATTGAAGGCCTGGTTTTGATTTAATACAGGTTGTCAATTTGAATAATATATAGGAACGTTATGTATCCTGTAACCAGCCTATTTGTTTTTGTTGGTCTAGGTTGGACCACAATGATAGGCGGACGCTGTAGGCTTCGTTTGTATTGGAAGGAGAGATGGCTGACGTCATGTGTAGTCCTCAATGCGGACGCTGTCGGCGGCGCATTGATTGGAGGAGAGCTGGGCATGCAGCCAGGAGGCGGCGATTTGTCCGCGTTTGAGGTGGCGTAAGACGTGGCTTTAGGTGCGGACGCTGTCGGCGCCGTACCGATTGGCTGTAAGATGGTCTTTTAAGCGGACGTTGGCGGCAGTCCTCCTATAGGTGCGGACGCTGTCGGCGCCGCACCTATTGGCTGTTAAACAGTCTTTTGAGCGGACGTTGGCGGCGATACTCCTATAGGTCTGGCTAGAAGGGCAGACACTGTGGGGACTTGCGGATTGGCTGGGAGGCAGAAGGAGTGTTCTAATGATTGGACAATGCGGTAGATAGTCGGCAGGGCTTTGGATCAGCCGACTCCGCTATAGCATCTACGGCACAATGACCAGACAAGCCCCTTGGATGTGTATTACACGTCTTGGGACTGACGGGGATGTGTCATTTGGATGCGGAAGTCCGAGTGAGGGGCCCCCCGAAGCCTGATCAGCCAGATGTAGGTCATATTTGGTTGTTTCTAGCATGCAGATCTCTACACCGACCACATATTGTGGACTTATTTCATTGGTTACTGCTGCTATGAATATGTATATATGCAAATTGTTCAGACATGTTGTAGTTCTCCATTAGGTCCTCTATCTGCATATATGAAGGGCATGGTTTGTGTAAGCATGACAGTGTGTACTGGAACCATTCTGAAGAAGGAGTATATCCGAAACGCCGTGTGTCAATGGTGACCCGGCACACTTTTACTTTGCCTGTGATGTTTTAAAGAGCTTCTAATAAATACCTTTTTTAGACGGTACGGATCCTATCAACTGATATAGACTATTCCTGTGACTCCAGGGTTGATCA
Source organism: Hyperolius riggenbachi (assembly GCF_040937935.1). Classification (NCBI taxonomy): domain Eukaryota; kingdom Metazoa; phylum Chordata; class Amphibia; order Anura; family Hyperoliidae; genus Hyperolius; species Hyperolius riggenbachi. The sequence continues at coordinate 9,048,616 of NC_090646.1, read as the reverse complement.
CAGCACGTCGACAGTTCCATTGGTGCAGATGTAATTACATCTACCAATATAAGGAGTATAGCAGAAACTCCTAATACTGGCCATACATGTAATGATTGCAGAGACCCTAAAATGCCAGGACAGACGCCACGAATGATGCCATTTTGGAAAGAGGACACCCCAAAGTATTCCGTTAGGTGCATGGTGAGTTCATAGAATATTTTATTTTTTGTCACAAGTTAGCAGAAATTGTGGTTTTTTTTTTTTTTTCACAAAATGTCATTTTCCGCTAACTTGTGACAAAAAATAAAATTTTCTATGAACTCACCATGGCCCTCATGGAATACCTTAGCGTGTATTCTTTCCAAAATTGGGTCATTTGTGGGGTTTGTTAACTGTCTGTAACGATTGTGGAACTTTCTCCGTGATCAGCGCACAACGCGTGCGCTGACACGGCGGAAATCCTCCACAAGCGTATATTTGCAGGCACCCAGCAAAGGTGCTACGCACCTGTAGAGGGAAATTCCTGTCGGCAGATGGCGCTGGGGAGTGCAGAGGAACCAATTCTCTGTACCTCCACAAGTGCCAGACAGGAATTGTACGAAGCACAGGACGCAATCGCAAGAGAGGCGATTGCGAATAAAATGGAGCAAAGGGACAGGTTGTATGTGTGTGCGCCAATCCAGTCGCCACCCCGCGACCGCGCACACACACAACAGCAGATACGAAATAGGAACGCGATCGCGAGAGGTGCGATCGTCAGACGTGACACAAGGCAGATCAGAATAGAATATGAGGGTAGCAAAGGCACAGCAAATAATACAATAAGGAGATACGGAAAATAACAAACGCTAGCTAACCGCGAACACCGCACTCATTCGCAACAGTGCACGCGGTTATGCGCAATCTCCACGTGATAAGCACAATAGAGACAAGCACGCCTAACTAACCATTAACAGACAAACATGAAACAGAGGACGCGAGCGCTTGCTTAACGGTTACCTCACCGAGCCTCCAGCAAGCGTAGCGGACAAGACAGACACACGAAAACAGGGACAAACGAGAGATAGGATCCACAGCACTAGCGAAAAAGTGGCTAGCGCGATCCCAGGAGACAGAACAGAAGGATCCCCAGCACTAGCGAAAAGTAGCTAGCGCGATCCCAGGAGACAGAACAGAAGAGATAGCTGGTAGCAACCGCTGCACCAGCTATACTCCAAGAACAGAGATCAGAACCATTTCCTGTCGACCACCATAGGGACAGGACAATGGCTACAGGCAAGACAAGACAGAACAGGCAATACAGATAATACAACCTGACTGGGCTAGAAGGGGAGCCTAAAGCAACCCCCATGAATTAACTATACTAGATAGCAATGGCTGACACTCCAGCAGTGTCCATCAGGAACAGACCATGGAAAGGAAATGACCAGCAAAGCCTTCTGTGAAACATAAAGCTCTTATAGTGCCAGTCGTCAAAGAAGGCAGGTAGGGGATTTGCATAACGAATGTATGCAAATTCCCCAGCAAGAGAACAGACCAGAAACTTGCAATGGAAAGACAGGTCTCTGTTCCAGAGACCTGCAGCCCACAGACTAGAGGAATGGACAAACAGCTGTCTGCCTGTGCAGCCAGCTGAGCGGATCATCACACTGTCCTGGCAAGGGGGGGGGGGGGGGGGTGCTAAATTGTAAGTACCTCTGTAAAGCCTGAAGGTGCTCATTGGACTTTGGGCCCCTTAGCGCAGTTAGGGTGCAAAAAAGTGCCACACATGTGGTATCGCCGCACTCGGGAGAAGTAGTTTAATGTGTTTTGGGGTGTATTTTTACACATACCCATGCTGGGTGGGAGAAATATCTCTGTAAATGACAATCTTTTGATTTTTTTACACACAATTGTCCATTTACAGAGATATTTCTCCCACCCAGCATGAGTATGTGTAAAAATACACCCCAAAACACATTAAACTACTTATCCTGAGTGCGGCGATAACACATGTGTGGCACTTTTTTGCACCCTAACTGCGCTAAGGGGCCCAAAGTCCAATGAGTACCTTTAGGATTTCAAGGGTCATTTTGAGACATTTGTTTTCAAGACTACTCCTCACGGTTTAGGGCCCCTAAAATGCCCGGACAGTATAGGAACCCCACAAATGACCCCATTTTAGAAAGAAGACACCCCAAGGTATTCTGTTAGGAGTACGGTGAGTTCATAGAAGATTTTATTTTTTGTCACAAGTTGGCGGAAATTGATTTTTATTGGATTTTTCACAAAGTGTCATTTTCCGCCAACTTGTGACAAAAAATAAAATCTTCTATGAACTCACCGTACTCCTAACGGAATACCTTGGGGTGTCTTCTTTCTAAAATGGGGTCATTTGTGGGGTTCCTATATTGTCCGGGGATTTTAGGGGCCCTAAACCGTGAGGAGTAGTCTTGAAACGAAATTTCTCAAAATGACCTGTGAAATCCTAAAGGTACTCATTGGACTTTGGGCCCCTTAGCGCAGTTAGGGTGCAAAAAAGTGCCACACATGTGGTATTGCCGTACTCAGGAGAAGTAGTAAAATGTGTTTTGGGGTGTATTTTTACACATACCCATGCTGGGTGGGAGAAATAGCTCTGTAAATGGACAATTGTGTGTAAAAAAATCAAAAGATTGTCATTTACAGAGATATTTCTCCCACCCAGCATGGGTATGTGTAAAAATACACCCCAAAACACATTAAACTACTTCTCCCGAGTGCGGCGATACCACATGTGTGGCACTTTTTTGCACCCTAACTGCGCTAAGGGGCCCAAAGTCCAATGAGTACCTTTAGGATTTCAAGGGTCATTTTGAGACATTTGTTTTCAAGACTACTTCTCACGGTTTAGGGCCCCTAAAATGCCCAGACAGTATAGGAACCCCACAAATGACCCCATTTTAGAAAGAAGACACCCCAAGGTATTCCGTTAGGAGTACGGTGAGTTCATAGAAGATTTTATTTTTTGTCAAAAGTTGGCGGAAATTGATTTTTATTGGATTTTTCACAAAGTGTCATTTTCCGCCAACTTGTGACAAAAAATAAAATCTTCTATGAACTCACCGTACTCCTAACGGAATACCTTGGGGTGTCTTCTTTCTAAAATGGGGTCATTTGTGGGGTTCCTATACTGTCCGGGCATTTTAGGGGCCCTAAACTGTGAGGAGTAGTCTTGAAAACAAATGTCTCAAAATGATCCTTGAAATCCTAAAGGTACTCATTGGACTTTGGGCCCCTTAGCGCAGTTAGGGTGCAAAAAAGTGCCACACATGTGGTATTGCCGTACTCAGGAGAAGTAGTATAATGTGTTTTGGGGTGTATTTGTACACATACCCATGCTGGGTTGGAGAAATCTCTCTGTAAAAGGACAATTGTGTGTAAACAAATCAAAAGATTGTCATTTACAGAGATATTTCTCCCACCCAGCATGGGTATGTGTAAAAATACACCCCAAAACACATTATACTACTTCTCCTGAGTACGGCAATACCACATGTGTGACCCCTTTTTGCAGCCTAGGTGCGCTAAGGGGCCCAACGTCCAATGAGCACCTTTAGGCTTTACAGGGGTGCTTACAATTTTGAACCCCCCAAAATGCGAGGACAGTAAACACACCCCACAAATGACCCCATTTTGGAAATTAGACACTTCAAGGTATTCAGAGAGGGGCATGGTGAGTCCGTGGCTGATTTCTTTTTTTTTGTCACAAGTTAGCAGAAATGGATATTTATTTATTTTTTTTTCACAAAGTGTCATTTTCCGCTAACTTGTGACAAAAAATAAAACCTTCTATGAACTCACCATGCCTCTCAGTGAATACTTTGGGATGTCTTCTTTCCAAAATGGGGTCATTTGGGGGGTATTTATACTATCCTGGAATTTTAGCACCTCATGAAACATAACAGGTGCTCAGAAAAGGCAGAGATGCTTGAAAATGGGAAAATTCACTTTTGGCACCATAGTTTGTAAACGCTATAACTTTTACCCAAACCAATAAATATACGCTGAATGGTTTTTTTTTTTATCAAAAACATGTTTGTCCACATTTTTCGTGCTGCATGTATACAGAAATTTTACTTTATTTGAAAAATGTCAGCACAGAAAGTTAAATAAATCATTTTTTTGCCAAAATTCATGTCTTTTTTGCTGAATATAATAAAAAGTAAAAATCGCAGGAGCAATCAAATAGCACCAAAAGAAAGCTTTATTAGTGACAAGAAAAGGAGCCAAAATTCATTTAGGTGGTAGGTTGTATGAGCGAGCAATAAACCGTGAAAGCTGCAGTGGTCTGAATGGAGAAAAAGGCTCTGGTCCTTAAGGGTCGAAAAGACTGTGGTCCTCAAGTGGTTAATTATTTTATGCTTGTTGGCGCCTCTGTTGTTTGACGATTTCACTACAAACAGCAAATCAGATTTCACCCATTCAAGTCAATGGAATAAATGTAAAAGGCTGCCATTCTGCCAGTAATCAAGCTAGAGTCCCCACACTTGGCACAGTGTGTCACTTGGTGACCGAGGTTACAAATCCAGGAAAAGTGGGCGGAGCATAAAACAGCCAATAAAATTTCAGCCATTCATTTTAAATGAAAAATGTAAACTGCAGCCATTCTTGGGGCCTGATTCACAAAGCGGTGCTAACAGTTAGCACCCTGGTGAAAAGCCCTTTATCATGCCTAAACTCAGTTTAGGCATGATAAGTTTAGGTGTGATAAGTTTAGGTGTGATAAGTTTAGGCATGATAAGTTTAGGTGTGATAAGTTTAGGTGTGATAAGTTTAAGCACCAACTGCGTTAGCACCGCAGTGCACAGCTGATCAAAAGTTTTACGCTAGCAAAGACTGGTGCACTTCGTATAAAGTTTAATGGCGCTGCTTTGCGTGCGGGACTTTGCAAGCGATCTAAACTTATCTAAACTTAGCATGCCTAAACTTATCACACCTAAACTTATCACGCCTAAACTTATCACGCCTAAACTGGCTTTTCACCAGTGTGGTGCAATGGTTATCATGCCTAAAGTCTCTAACTGGGTTAGCACCGCTTTGTGAATCGAGCCCTTAGACTGTTAATCGCAGGGTTCTCAAACTTGCCACACTTGGTCACTGGGTGAATGAAATTAAGATTCAGGAAAATGGGTGGAGCCTACAACACCAACCAAAATTCACCTATTGATTTTCTAGGGGAATATTTAAACTGCTGCTATTCTTATACTATTAATGGCAGAGGGCCTGATTCACAAAGCGGTGCTAACAGTTAGCACGCTGGTGAAAAGCCCTTTATCATGCCTAAACTCAGTTTAGGCATGATAAGTTTAGGTGTGATAAGTTTAGGTGTGATAAGTTTAGGCATGATAAGTTTAGGTGTGATAAGTTTAGGCGTGATAAGTTTAGGTGTGATAAGTTTAGGCATGATAAGTTTAAGCACCAACTGCGTTATCACCGCAGTGCACAGCTGATCAAAAGTTTTGCGCTAGCAAAGTCTGGTGCACTTTGCATAGAGTTTAATGGCGTTGCTTTGCGTGCGGGACTTTGCACGCTATCTACACTTATCTAAACTTAGCATGCCTAAACTTATCACACCTAAACTTATCACACCTAAACTTATCACGCCTAAACTGGCTTTTCACCAGCATGGTGCAATGGTTATCACGCCTAAAGTCTCTAACTGGGTTAGCACCGCTTTGTGAATCGAGCCCAGAGGCTTCAAACTTGCTACAGTCGGTTATTGGGTGACTGGGGTCCAAATCCACTAAAGGGGCGGGGCCACAAACAGCCAATCAGATTTCCTTGGTGGATAAATTGCTTCCATTTACACATTTTTGATGCCAGGAACCTGAAAGCTCACAAACTTGGTCATTAAGTGACTGTGTGTTCAGTTTACAAAAAGTGGGTGGAGCCAAAACAAATTTTACTGGGAAAATATAAACTGCAGACACTCTTACACTGTTAATGGCAGGGTTCTCAAACTTTGCACAGTTGGTCATTGGGTAAATGAGATTAAGATTTTGGAAGGTGGGTGGAGCCTACAACAGCCAATAAAAACACCTTTTGATTTTCAAAGGGAATATTTAAGCTGCTACCATTCTTATACTGTGATTAGCAGATGCCTCAAACCTGGTACAGTTGGTCTATGGGTGACTGGGGTTCAAATTAAGAAAGGGGGCGGAGCCGCATACAGCCAATCAGATTTGTTAATTTTTCAATGGGAATAAACAAAGTATTGATACCAAAGACTCCAAAGCTGATAAACTTGATAATTGAGTGACAATTGAATGTCAAGGGTAGAAAAAGTGGGCGGCGCCAACAACTTATTTTTTACATTGCAGGGTTCCCAAAGTTGACACAATTGGCCACTGGATGACTGGGATTGATATTCAGACATGTAGGTGGAGCCTACAACAGCCAATCAAAATTCACCAATTGATTTTCAAGGGGAATATTTACATTGCTACCATTCTTACACTGTCAATGGCAGAGGCCTCAAACCTGATACAGTCAGTCATTGGGTGACTGGGGTCCAAATTCACTAAAGGGGGTGGAGCCACGAACATCAAATCAGATTTGTTAGATTGATTTCAGCCATTCTGTTATTGGCAGGGTTCTCAAACTTGGCACAGTTGGCCACTGGGTGACTGGGACTAATATTCAGGAAAGTGGGTGGAGCCTACAACAGCCAATCAAAATTCTCCTTTTGTTTTTCAAGGGGAATATTTACATTGCTGCCATTCATACACTCTTAATGGCAGAGGCCTAATATCTGCTACAGTCAGTCACTGGGAGACTGGGGTTTAAATTCTAAAGGGAGCGGGCCAAAAACAGACAATCAGATTTGTTTAATTTCAATGGTAAAATGCAACTTATTGATGCCAAAGACCCCAAAGCTCATGAACTTGGTCATTGAGTGACTTTATGTCAAGGTTAGAAATAGTGGGCGGAGCCAAAAAACACTAACTTTTTACATGGGAAAATATAAACTGCAGCCATTTTTACACTGTTAATGGCAGGGTTGTCAAACTTTGCACAGTTGGTCACTGGGTGACTTGGATTAATATTCAGAAAATTAGGTGGAGCCTACAAGAGCCAATCAAAATTAACCTATTGATTTTCAAGAGGAATATTGAAACTGCTGCCATTCTTGCACTGTTAATTGCAGAGGCCTCAAACCTTCTACAGTCGGTCGTTAAAGTGAACCTCCGGACTAAAAATCTACTCAGCAGAACTGAAAAGGCTTGGTGTTTCTTTAACAGTTTAACATCATCAGAACTTTGTTTTTCTTACCAAAGCATCATTTTAGCTGCATTTTTAGCTAAGCTCCACCCGTCAAAGAAAAAAAGCCTGGGCTTTTTTTTCCCCTGATGCTGTGCAGAGCATGATGGGATTTCCTATGTTGTTATTCACGTTGCCTAGCAACTGGGAGAGGTGCTCAGGACACAGGACAGTTGGAACTGTGTCTCATGCTCCCTGTCACCTCCTTTCAACCAAAAAGATGGCTGCCCCCATGTAATCAAACATTTGCCTGTTCTTTTAAAACAGTGTGGGTAAGAGATTATATTACCTATCTATTTTTATTAACATAACTAATGTAACTTAATGACAGTATATTTGTTTAGGCTGCAGTTCCTCTTTAAGTGACTGGGGTTCAAATTTCAGTAAAGGGGCAGAGCCAAAAACAGCCAGATTTACTTGCTGGATAAACTGCTTCCATTAGCACAATTTTGATGCCAGGAACCCAAAAGCTCACAAACTTGGTCATTGAGTGGGTGGAGGCTACAAAAAGTGGGTGGAGTCAAAAACTGATTTTTCTGGGAAATTGTAAACTGCAGTCCTTCTTACATTGTTAATGGCAGGGTTCTCAAACTTTGCACAGCTGGTTACTGGGTGACTGAAATTAATATTCAAGTGGGTGGAGCCTATAATAGCCAATAAAAATTCACCTGTTAGTTTTCATGGGGAATATTTAAATTGCTGCTATTTTTACACTGTTAAAAGTAGATGCCTCAAACCTGCTACAGTTGGTCGAGTGATTGGGGTTCAAATGCTAGAGAGGGGCGCAGCCACAAACAGCCAATCTGGTCTGTTTAATTTCTATGGGAATATACAAATTATTGATGCCAAAGACCCCAAAGCTCACAAACTTGGTCCTTGAGTGTTTGTACGTTAGGGGTAGAAAAAGTGGGAGGAGCCAACACCAGTCAAATACATACACGAGTAATGCTGGGTCATCAGTGGGTGGAGACAAATACACATTTCACTTGGAAAATGTAAACTGCAGCCATTCTTACACTGTTAATGGTAGGGTTCTTAAACTTTGCACAGTTGGTCACTGGGTGACTGGGTTTAATATTCAGAAAAGTGGGTGGAGCCTACAAAAGTGAATCAAACTTCACTTATTGCTTTTCAAGGGGAATATGTAATTGCTGCCATTCTTGCACTGTTAATGGCACAGGCCTCAAGCCTGGTACAGTTGGTCATTGGGTGACTGGGGTTCAAATTCGGAAAAGGGGGTGGAGCCACAAACAGCCAAGCATATTTTTTCATTTCAATGCAAATTATTGATGCCAAAGACGGCAAAGCTCACATACTTGGTCATTGAGTGTTTGTGCATTAGGGTTAGAAAAAAGTAGGTGGAGCCAACACCAGCCAAATACATAACTGGGCAATGCTGGGCAATCAGCTAGTACAGTGATAATAACAGATGCCCTGGAGCACTATTGTGCTTGTAGTGGTGGGCACTGGGCACTAGAGTGGGGCCGAACCTCCGATTTTAGGTTCGCGAACCGGGTTCGCGAACTTCCGCGTAAGGTTTGGTTCGCGTAAAAGTTTGCGAACCGCAATAGACTTCAATGGGGATGCGAACTTTGAAAAAAAAAAATTATGCTGGCCACAAAAGTGATGGAAAAGATGTTTCAAGGGGTCTAACACCTGGACCCCCAGGTGGAGGAGTGGGATACATGCCAAAAGTCCCCGGGAAAAATCTGGATTTGACGCAAAGCAGCGTTTTAAGGGCAGAAATCACATTGAATGCTAAATGACAGGCCTAAAGTGCTTTAAAACATCTTGCATGTGTATACATCAATCAGGTAGTGTAATTAAGGTACTGCTTCACACTGACACACCAAACTCACCGTGTAACACACCGCAAACAGCTGTTTGTGTAGTGACAGCCGCGCTGGACTGGTGCGCACCATGGCGAGAGTGGAGGTTTTGGTGGCTTTACAGCCCATATGGTCGCCTGGCTGATGAACAGAACAGGTATGCAGTGGCGGGTTCACTGAACAGAACAGGTATGCAGTGGTGGGTCCACAGAACAGGTATGCAGTGGCGGGTTCACTGAACACAACAGGTATGCAGTGGCGGGTTTACTGAACAGGAATACAGTGGCGGGTTTACTGAACAGAACAGGTATGCAGTGGCGGGTTCACTGAACAGAACAGGTATGCAGTGGCGGGTTCACTGAACAGGTATGCAGTGGTGGGTTCACTGAACAGGTATGCAGTGGTGGGTTCACTGAACAGGTATGCAGTGGTGGGTTCACTGAACAGGTATGCAGTGGTGGGTTCACTGAACAGGTATGCAGTGGCGGGTTTACTGAACAGGTATGCAGTGGCGGGTTCACTGAACAGGTATGCAGTGGCGGGTTCACTGAACAGGTATGCAGTGGTGGGTTCACTGAACAGGTATGCAGTGGTGGGTTCACAGAACAGGTATGCAGTGGTGGGTTCACTGAGCAGGTATGCAGTGGCGGGTTCACTGAACAGGTATGCAGTGGCGGGTTCACTGAACAGGTATGCAGTGGTGGGTTCACAGAACAGGTATGCAGTGGTGGGTTCACAGAACAGGTATGCAGTGGTGGGTTCACAGAACAGGTATGCAGTGGTGGGTTCACAGAACAGGTATGCAGTGGTGGGTTCGCAGAACAGGTATGCAGTGGTGGGTTCACAGAACAGGTATGCAGTGGTGGGTTCACAGAACAGGTATGCAGTGGTGGGTTCACAGAACAGGTATGCAGTGGTGGGTTCACAGAACAGGTATGCAGGTACCCAGTGGGCTCACTGAACAGAACAGGTATGCAGCCAGGAACAAGCTAAGCCTAACTAATCTTTCCCTATGAGAGAGTGTGCAGCAGCTCGCCCTACTCTCACTAACGCAGGCACACGAGTGAGCGTAATGGTCGCCGCTGCCTGCCTTTTATTAGGGGGGGAGTGGCTCCAGGGGCTAGTGTAGCCTAATTGGCTACACTGGGCCTGCTGACTGTGATGTAGAGGGTCAAAGTTGCCCCTCATGGTGCATTATGGGGCGAACCGAACTTCCGCAAAAGTTCGCCTGCGGGACGCGAACGCAAACCACTGAAGTTTGCATGGAACCGTTCGCAGGCGAACCGTTCGGCCCAACTCTACTGGGCACAATGGTGAGTGCCTGTGAGCTGTGGAGTGTTGCACACACAGACAAAAAAAAAGGCAACAGAAGGATGGAGTAGCCCTCAGAAGGGCTGTTTGGGGTGGTTAAACAGTTATCAACTAGCGAGGATCAAAATTAACAAGCCTAGCTAATGCTTTCCCCATCTCCAGCAAGCTCTGCCCCTTCTTCTCACTATTCCAGTTGAAGACAGACTGGAACATGGACGATGCTGCTGCATTTTTATAGGGGGGGGTGGGTGTCTATGAGGGAGTGCAAGCTGATTGCCTGCTATTTGCCTGCTGACTGTGATGTAAGGGGTCAAAGTTTAGCCCAACAATGATGTATGGGGGCGGGTCAAACAGCGCCATGCGCTTGCCATTTGCGGTGAGCACAAAGACCTGGTCTTCACCAAATATTGCTCGCTGGTGAAGCTTTTGGGCCATCTCTACCTATTTATAGATGTAAAGCATTCTCTGTCACCTGAAACATTTTTGCCTGGCCTCCTGGGCCTACTATGCTTTAATTTCCGTACTGACCTTTAAGCTGCCTAATAAAAAAGTTTTTGAAACTAAAATAAAATAAAACACAAAGTCACATCGTAGGTCAGTGCACACTGGACCCTTTTGCTTGAAATTGCATCAATACACTATTGCACAATAACCAGTAAAGTGGCAAGTGCTGAGAAAGTCACCAGACTGTAGTGCAGAGAATGCCTGTTCTCCTTTCTAATGGGCATTCTCTGCACTACAGTCTGGTGCCTTTCTCAGCACTTGGCAGTTTACTGGTTAGTGTGCAACAGTGTATTTCAAGCAAAAAGGGTCCAGTGTGCATGGACCCACAATGTGACTTTGTGTTTTATTTTATTGATTCTGAGTTGTTGTAATAAAGTGTACCCCCCTGTGTTTGAACTTAGCCCTGACTCCTGCATATATGTTTTTTTGGGTGATGGTCACTGTCTCCAGTATTGGGCACAAGGTGTCTGCAGGCTTCACACTGTGTGGGAGTGCTATAGAGAGCGCTGGGGATTATTGTTTATCTTTGCTTATGTAACCTTATTTATAGCCAAACCAAAAAATATTGAGCTTACCATCCCATTTTTCCAGCGAAAACGCTCAGGATATATGAGAAAAGAGTTTTCTCCGGTTGTAGTTTCCGTGAAGGTTCCGGCAAGTGATTGGTTACTAAAGAAGGCATTTCGAATTTTTATTATTACCAAGCTTGTTAAGGTGACTTCATTGTTGTTATTGATGGAATTATATCTTCTTATGTACTTCTGTAACTTTTAATAGAAACAAATATTAACAAAAAAAGATAGAAGACAGGTGCTCTCCATGGTGCTGAACATCCTATACAAACCAACATCGCATAGATGAAAGGGATGGCAACATGCTTCCCTCAGCAACTATACATATTGTTATTATTATTATTATTATTGTTATTATTATTGTTGATTTATATAGTGCTAATAATAATAATGATAATAATAATATCAAATATAATATTTGATATTTGATTATAAAGAAAGGCACCCAGTAAAAAGGGCGTTGAATAATCCCCCGGTGGTTCCTAGCCTCAATCCACTCCCCCAGTGGTGATTCCTAACCTCAAACACCCCCCCCCCCCCCCCCCCGGTGGTTCTGTCAAAAACCTGAGCGATTCTTGCCTTTTGCAACTCAGTGAAGGATTCAAGCCTTTAATGAGTCGCTATCATCGAAATCTGGCATAGCGTTGTCTTAACCCTCCTTTTCCGGCCCGTGGACCATTTTATGACCACAATTTTCTCTAGGGTCCTTGGGGGGGGGGGGGGGGGGGGCAGCGCTCTAGTGGACAGTGTTGTGTGCAGCGGGTTATGGGGGGGGGGGGGGGGCGCTGGGGTGTTGCGGCATAGCTAGCATAGTTGCCCCAGTATAGGAAGTTTAGTTGCCCTGGCATGGCTAGTATAGTTACCCCAGTATAGCTAGTATAGTGCCCCAGTATAGCTAGTATAGTGTCCCAGTATAGCTAGTATAGTGGCCAGTATAGCTAGTATAGTCCCAGTTTGGTTAGGTAGTGCCCCAGTATAGCTAGTATAGTGCCCAGTATAGTGGCCAGAAGAGCTAGTATAGTGCCCCAGTATAGCTAGTATAGTGCCCCAGTATAGCTAGTATAGTTCCCCAGTATGGGTAGGTAGTGCCCCAGTATAGCTAGTATAGTGGCCAGTATAGCTAGTATAGTGCCCCAGTATAGCTAGTATAGTGCCCCAGTATAGCTAGTATAGTGCCCCAGTATAGCTCCCCAGTATGGGTAGGTAGTGCCCCAGTATAGCTAGTATAGTGCCCAGTATAGTGCCCAGTATAGCTAGTATAGTGCCCCAGTATAGCTAGTATAGTGCCCCAGTATGGGTAGGTAATGCCCCAGTATAGCTAGTATAATGCCCCAGTATAGTACCCCAGTATAGTATCCCAGTATAGCTAGTATAGTGCCCAGTATAGCTAGTCCCCCCCCCCCCCCAATACCACACCCGCTGCTGTTACCTTAGCTGGTGGCCGCTTATTTTCTTATATTCCTCTCTCCTGCCAGCATGTAACTGGTCACAGCAGCACGTCTCCCGGCTGCTGTGATGAGCAGGAAGCAGGAGAGAGCACAGCTTCCTGTAGCGACAATGGGGGGGGGGCAAGAGGAGAGTCCTGCGGCCCAACTGCAAACGTCCCACGGACCAGCAGTGGGCCGCGGACCACAGGTTGGGGACCCCTGCTCTATAACAGTAATTATACTGTAGATTGACGGTACTCCTTGAAATGAATCAGAGCACTCAGTATTTTGATTGGTAGGCTAGTGAGAGCTATGAGCTTCCACTCTTATTTTTATAGTAATCTATTCAATATGGCTGACTGATTTGGAATTTCCTTCAGTCTCTGGTTCTGATTGGCTGATATTTTCATGCATCAATCCTTCACATGTTTTAAATATCTAAGCCATGATTTTTTTGTTTTGTTTACAAATTCCTTATTTCACTTATCATCACATAGACCGGTATTCACCCACATGACTCTACTAGTAGCGTTCTGGTGACCCGTGCCTGACCACCTACCATTACCCATCCAGCTCATCCTCTCTGCTTGCACATGGCTAATGGTATTTGACTTCTTTAACCATTTTAGCCTTTTGGACATGACTGTAACGTCCAAAAAGCTGCTGCTGCACACTCCCACGCACAATTGCGTGCCCGAATGCTCCCGTGCTGCCTCCTGTTATCCCATTCATTGATCTAAGTCCCCAGTAGAAAGACCGACATCTTCTTATGAGAAGCCGCGTCTTTCTGAAAAAAAAAAATCACGTCCTGCTTATACTTCCTGTAAGCAAGAGTGCTCGCTTTCAGGATGTAATTTAAAAAAAAAGACTGTGGCCATCTTGTGGCCAAATAATAGAAGTACATGTACATACATTTTTTTCACACAAAACACAATAAATTACATTTAAAATTAACTGTTTACCTCCCACACCCAAAAAATATCCAAATAAAATGTTTTTCAAAAAAAAAAAAAAGAAATTACAACTAAAAAAAAAAAAAAAAACATACATAATTACCTAAGGGTCTGAACTTTTTTAATATGCATGTCAAGAGAGTATATAACTAATAATTCTTAAAATTATAAACTTGTAAATAGTGATGGACGCAAAACTGAAAAAAATGCACCTTTATTTTCAAATAAAATATTGGTGCCATACATTGTGATAGGGACATAATTTAAATGGTGTAATAACCAGGATAAATGGGCACATACAATGTGTGGGTTTTAATTATGCTAGCAGGTATTATTTTCAAGCTTTAATGACTGAAAACTGAGAAATAATGATTTTTTTTTTTTTTTTTATTAGTATTCCTGTTTAAATGCATTTAGAAAAAAAATAATTCATAGCAAAATGGTTAAAGCGGGATTGTCTCCATAAAAGTCAAGTTTCGACAGCAACTGGCCTGAGTGTATTAAATTATAAAGATGCTAATCCTGCATTCAGAACTTTCAGAACTTTTTCTGCTGTTATGTTTTGGAGCAGGGGTGTTGATAGGATCCAAAGAGATCCAGAACACTTTTTGACACTCTAGCATTTGGCACCAGAATGTGGGTGTGGTCATGGGTGGAGCCACATTTACATGAACAGTCTAAGTAGGCCTGATCGGTAAAATGTTGGATGAAGGCCACCCTCTCCATTAATACAATAAATAAATTCATAAATGCAGCATATCACATGAATAGGCAGTGTCACTTAAACATAACTAGGCAGAGTTACTTGGCTTCTGTGCTGGCTGGTCTGGCTTTCTGCTGGGCAGGCTGGCCGGCTGCCAGTCCCCCCCATAGCATTCCCTGACCTGCTAGTGGACCCCTCCATGCTCTTATTGGCCTCCCATTGAGGCACCACAACTCCAAGACACGGAATCAGCCGCCTTACTCAGAACACTTGAGGCGGCTCTTCCGCGTTTTCTCACAGATACTTTTTATTCCCATAACCAAAAAGGGGGCGGAGACAAATACAAATTTCACTGGAAAATTTAAACTGCAGCCATTCTTACACTGGTAATGGTAGGGTTCTCAAACTTAGCACAGTTGGTCGATGGGTGACTGGGATTAATATTCAGAAAAGTGGGTGGAGCCTATAAAAGCCAATCAAAATTCACCTATTTATTTTCAAGGGGAATATTTACATTGCTTCCATGCTTGCACTGTTAAAGGCACAGGCCTCAAACCTGGTACAGTTGATCATTGGGTGACTGGGGTTCAATTTCAGAAAGGGGGGTGGAGCCACAAACAGCCAATCTTATTTGTTTCATTTTAATGCAGGTTATTGATGCCAAAAATCGCAAAGCTCACAAACTTGGTGTGACGATTAATGCCACTACTCAGATGACTGAATATTGGTGATCTGTGGAACCACCGTAACTCTAATGGTTTTACACGACCTTACCACAGGAGTTGGTAAGGAACACTCAGGACACCAACAGAACAGACTAGACACAAGGTCCCCTAGTGGGGCTGGAAGGTACAGACAGATAAATACGGTTCTAACGGTCACCTGTGGAACAGGTGATTCAGACCTTACTGCAGTCTCAGAGATACAAATAACACGGCTCTAATGGTCATCTGTGGAGCAGGTGATTCAGACCTTACTGCAGTCTCAGAGATACAAATAACACGGCTCTAATGGTCACCTGTGGAGCAGGTGATTCAGACCTTACTGCAGTCTTAGAGATACAAATAACAGAGATACAAATAACACGGCTCTAAATGGTCATCTGTGGAGCAAGTGATTCAGACCTTACTGCAGTCTCAGAGATACAAATAACACAGCTCTAAATGGTCATCTGTGGAGCAGGTGATTCAGACCTTACTGCAGTCTTAGCAACAAGTTCCTTCCGTAGTCTGGACTCTCCACGGGGAGGAGTCAGACAGGGAGAGGGAAGGACAGAACGTGAGTGACACCAGAGAGAGGGTGTCACTAACAGATCTGGCGTTCTGTAACGATCGGTGTAACACAGAGAGGGTCTGATTACCGGTGAACTGCAGTATCACCGAGAATGCAGAATATACTAGATTATTGGTGATCTGCAGCATCACCGATAATCACATATATAAGCTAACCTCTGGACACCTGAGTAACGAGTGTTTGGTGCAACTGTAATGTTTTGAGGGCTGCACCTCAAGAGCAGGTACAGGGCAGCAAGGAGTACTGCGCAAGTAATGATTCCTTCCGAAGGCCTAGACTTCCCCGAGGGAGGAGTCAGGCTGAGCGCAGGAAGGACAGAGCGTGAGTGACACCAAAGGTAGTGTCACTAACGGATCTGGGAACTGCCTCTAACAGTAAGGTCAGTTCTCGCGGTCGGGCAAGCCAGGTCGTAACCACACGGACAGATAAAGTACAGATTCAGAAGGCAGAGGCAGAGTCTAAAGTACAGGCAGGGTTCAGCGACAGGGTATCAGAAATATCGAGGTACAGAATCAGGAGTGCAGATGCGGAATCTAGAGGCGAGCCGGGGTTCGGAAACAGAGTATCAGAATAGCAATGTACAAGATTATTATTATTATTATTATTTATTGTATTTATAAAGCGCCAACATATTACGCAGCGCTGGATCAGAGTTTCAGCAGAATGGTCAGACAGGAAAACAGGTCATAACAGATAATCACAATCAAACTAGTACTTTAAACTATCAACAGAATCTAGCTAAGTGTGGATCCCCGGCTCCGGCCGGTTCTAGCACACTTTGGGATCTGACTATGGTCTGAGTACTGACACAAGTGTACACGGCGACAGACGAAGACAGAGTAACAACTCCAGGTTTAAATACTGACAGCAGATTCAAGCAGCCCCGCCCGAGGGGCTGAACCAACCTGCAAGGAAGATTGACAGGTGGAAGTCAGCTGACCACAAAGTCAGCTGATCTGTCTCCTCTGCCCATAAAGGTCCTTTAGCTCCATGTAAAGGTCCTTTTGCTCCATGTGCAGGCGTGTGGACCCAAGCTGCTGCAACAGAGATCCCTGTCCCAGCTGAGTCGGGAAGCGACACCCGGGATGGCTTGGCCAGAAAGGCTGATGGTGTAATGGTTAAGGGCTCTGCCTCTGACACAGGAGACCAGGGTTCGAATCTCGGCTCTGCCTGTTCGGTAAGCCAGCACTAATTCAGTAGGAGATCTTTGGCAAGTCTCCCTTACACTGCTACTGCCAATAGAGCGCGCCCTAGTGGCTGCAGATCTGGCGCTTTGAGTCCGCAAGGAGAAAAGCGCAATATAAATGTTTTGTTACACTTGGTCATTGAATAATTGATTAATTGTGTGTTAGGGTTAGGAAAAGTGGGCGCAGCCAACACCAGCCAAATACATAATTGGGCAATGCCGGGTCATTGGTAGGCGGAGACAAATACAAATTTTACTGGGAAAATGTAAACTGCAGCCATTCTTACACTGTTAATGGTAGTGTTCTCAAACTTTACACAGTTGGTCAGTGGTCACTGGGTGACTGGGATTAATATTCAGAAGTGGGTGGAGCCTACAAAAGCCAATCAAAAATTACCTATTGATTTTTCAGGGGAATATTTCATTGCTGCCATTCTTGCACTGTTAATGGCACAAACCTCAAACCTGGTACAGTTGATCATTGGGTCACTGGGGTTTAAATTGAAAAAGGGGGTGGAGCTACAAACTGACAATCTTATTTGTTTAATTTTAATGCAGGTTATGGATGCCAAAAAACGCAAAGCTCACAAACTTGGTCATTTAGTAATTGAGTAATTGTGTGTTAGGGTTAGGAAAAGTGGGCGCAGCCAACACCAGCCAAATACATAATCAGGCAATACCGGGTCATCAGTGGGAGGAGACAAATACACATTTCACTGAGAAAATGTGAACTGCAGCAATTCTTACACTATTAATGGTAGGGCTCTCAAACTTTGCACAATTGGTTACTGGGTGACTGGGATTAATATTCAGAAAAGTGGGTTGAGCCTACCAAAGACAATCAAAATTCACCTATTGATTTTTAAGGAGAATATGTAATTGCTGCCATTCTTACACTGTTAATGGCACAAGCTTTAAACCTGGTACAGTTGGTCATTGGGTGACTGGGGTTCAAATTTACACAAAGGGGTGGAGCCACAAACAGCCAATCAGATTTAAAGCGCACAAACTTGTTCATTGAGTAATTGTGTGTTAGGGTTAGAAAAAGTAAGCGAACAATGTCAGGAAATCAGTGGGTGGAGAAAAATACAAATTTCATTGGGAAAATGTAAACTGCAGCCATTCTTACACTGTTAACCACTTCAGGACCACAGTCTTTTCGCCCCTTAAGGACCAGAGCCTTTTTCTCCATTCAGACCACTGCAGCTTTCACGGTTTATTGCTCGGTCATACAACCTACCACCTAAATGAATTTTACCTCCTTTTCTTGTCACTAATACAGCTTTCTTTTGCTGCTATTTGATTGCTGCTGCGAGTTTTAGTTTTTATTATATTCATCAAAAAAGACATGAATTTTGGCAAAAAAATGACTTTTTTAACTTGCTGTGCTGACATTTTTCAAATAAAGTAAAATGTCCTATACATTTGAGCACGAAAGTTATTCTGCTACATGTCTTTGATTAAAAAAAAAACATTCAGTGTATATTTATTGGATTGGGTAAAAGTTATAGCGTTTACAAACTATGGTGCCAAAAGTGAATTTTCCCATTTTCAAGCATCTCTGACTTTTCTGCGCACCTGTCAGGTTTCATGAGGGGCTAAAATTCCAGGATAGTACAAATACCCCCCAAATGACCCCATTTTGGAAAGAAGACATCCCAAAGTATTCAGTGAGAGGCATGGTGAGTTCATAGAAGATTTTATTTTTTGTCACAAGTTAGCGGAAAATGACACTTTCTGACAAAAAAAAGAAAAAAAAAAGTTTCCATTTCTTCTAACTTGCGACAAAAAAAAAAAATGAAATCTGCCACGGACTCACTATGCTCCTCTCTGAATACCTTGAAGTGTCTACTTTCCAAAATGGGGTCATTTGTGGGGTGTGTTCACTGTCCTGGCATTTTGGAGGGTGCCTAATTGTAAGCACCCCTGTAAAGCCTAAAGATGCTCATTGGACTTTTGGCCCCTTAGCGCAGTTAGGCTGCAAAAAAGTGCCACACATGTGGTATTTCCGTACTCAGGAGAAGTAGTATAATGTGTTTTGGGGTGTATTTTTACACATACCCATGCTGGGTGGGAGAAATATCTCCGTAAATGACAATTGTTTTATTTTTTTTTACACACAATTGTCTATTTATAGAGATATTTCTCCCACTCAGCATGGGTATGTGGAAAAATACACCCCAAAACACATTATACTACTTCTCCTGAGTACGGCGATACCACATGTGTGGCACTTTTTTGCACCCTAACTGCGCTAAGGGGCCCAAAGTTCAATGAGTACCTTTATCATTTCACAGGTCATTTTGAGAAATTTCGTTTCAAGACTACTCCTCACGCTTTAGGGCCCTTAAAATGCCAGGACAGTATAGGAACCCCACAAATTACCCCATTTTATAAAGAAGACACCCCAAGGTATTCCGTTAGGAGGATGGTGAGTTCATAGAAGATTTTTTTTTTTTGTCACAAGTTAGCGGAGATTAATTTTATTGTTTTTTTTCACAAAGTGTCATTTTCCGCTAACTTGTGACAAAAAATAAAATCTTCTATGAACTCACCATACTCCTAACGGAATACCTTGAGGTGTCTTCGTTCTACAATTTTTTTACACACAATTGTCCTTTTACAGAGATATTTCTCCCACCCAGCATGGGTATGTGTAAAAATACACCCCAAAACACAATATACTACTTCTTCTGAGTACGGCGATACCACATGTGTGACACTTTTTTGCAACCTAGGTGCGCTAAGGGGCCTAACGTCCTATTCACAGGTCATTTTGAGGCATTTGGATTCTAGACTACTGCTCACGGTTTAGGGCCCCTAAAATGCCAGGGCAGTATAGGAACCCCACAAGTGACCCCATTTTAGAAAAAGGAGACACCCCAAGGTATTCTGTTAGGAGTATGGTGAGTTCATAGAAGATTTTTTTTTTGTCACAAGTTAGCGGAAAATGACACTTTGTGAAAAAAAAAACAATACAAATCAATTTCCGCTAACTTGTGACAAAAAATAAAATCTTCTATGAACTCATCATACACCTAACAGAATACCTTGGGGTGTCTTCTTTCTAAAATGGGGTCATTTGTGGGGTTCCTATACTGCCCTGGCATTTTAGGGGCCCTAAACCGTGAGGAGTAGTCTTGAACCCAAATGTCTCAAAATGACCTGTGAAATCCTAAAGGTACTCATTGGACTTTGGGCCCCTTAGCACAGTTAGGCTGCAAAAAAGTGTCACACATGTGGTATCGCCGTACTCAGAAGAAGTAGTATAATGTGTTTTGTGGTGTATTTTTACATATAACCATGCTGGGTGGGAGAAATATCTCTGTAAATGACACATTTTTGATTTTTTTTACACACAATTGTCCATTTACAGAGAGATTTCTCCCACCCAGCATGGGTATGTGTAAAAATACACCACAAAACACATTATACTACTTCTCCTGAGTATGGCGATACCACATGTGTGACACTTTTTTGCAGCCTAGGTGCGCTAAGGGGCCCAATGTCCTATTCACAGGTCATTTTGAGGCATTTGTTTTCTAGACTACTCCTCACGGTTTAGGGCCCCTAAAATGCCAGGGCAGTATAGGAACCCCACAAGTGACCCCATTTTAGAAAGAAGACACCCCAAGGTATTCCGTTAGCGGTATGGTGAGTTCATAGAAGATTTTATTTTTTGTCACAAGTTAGTGAAAAATGACACTTTGTGAAAAAAACAATAAAAATCCAATTTCCACTAACTTTTGACAAAAAATAAAATCTTCTATGAACTCATCATACACCTAACAGAATACCTTGGGGTGTCTTCTTTCTAAAATGGGGTCACTTGTGGGGTTCCTATACTGCCCTGGCATTTTACGGGCCCAAAACTGTGAGTAGTCTGGAAACCAAATTTCTCAAAATGACTGATCAGGGGTATAAGCATCTGCAAATTTTGATGACAGGTGGTCTATGAGGGGGCAAATTTTGTGGAACCGGTCATAAGCAGGGTGGCCTCTTAGATGACAGGATGTTTTGGGCCTGATCTGATGGATAGGAGTGCTAGGGGGGTGACAGGAGGTGATTGATGGGTGTCTCAGGGGGCGGTTAGAGGGGAAAATAGATGCAATCAATGCACTGGGGAGGTGATCGGAAGGGGGTCTGAGGGGGATCTGAGGGTTTGGCCGAGTGATCAGGAGCCCACACGGGGCAAATTAGGGCCTGATCTGATGGGTAGGTGTGCTAGGGGGTGACAGGAGGTGATTGATGGGTGTCTCAAGGTGTGATTAGAGGGGGAAAATAGATGCAAGCAATGCACTAGCGAGGTGATCAGGGCTGGGGTCTGAGGACGTTCTGAGGTGTGGGCGGGTGATTGGGTGCCCGCAAGGGGCAGATTAGGGTCTAATCTGATGGGTAACCGTGACAGGTGGTGATAGGGGGTGATTGATGGGTAATTAGTGGGTGTTTAGAGGAGAGAAGAGATGTAAACACTGCACTTGGGAGGTGATCTGATGTCGGATCTGCGGGCGATCTATTGGTGTGGGTGGGTGATCAGATTGCCCGCAAGGGGCAAGTTAGGGGCTGATTGATGGGTGGCAGTGACAGGGGGTGATTGATGGGTGGCAGTGACAGGGGGTGATTGATAGGTGATTGACAGATGATCAGTGGGTTATTACAGGGAATAACAGATGTAAATATTGCACTGGCGAATTGATAAGGGGGGGTCTGAGGGCAATCTGAGTGTGTGGGCGGGTGATTGGGTGCCCGCAAGGGGCAGATTAGGGTCTAATCTGATGGATAACAGTGACAGGTGGTGATAGGGGGTGATTGATGGGTAATTAGTGGGTGTTTAGAGGAGAGAAGAGATGTAAACACTGCACTTGGGAGGTGATCTGATGTCGGATCTGCGGGCGATCTATTGGTGTGGGTGGGTGATCAGATTGCCCGCAAGGGGCAGGTTAGGGGCTGATTGATGGGTGGCAGTGACAGGGGGTGATTGATGGGTGGCAGTGACAGGGGGTGATTGACAGGTGATTGACAGGTGATCAGTGGGTTATTACAGGGAATAACAGATGTAAATATTGCACTGGCGAATTGATAAAGGGGGGTCTGAGGGCAATCTGAGCGTGTGGGCGGGTGATTGGCTGCCCGCAAGGGGCAGATTAGGGTCTAATCTGATGGGTAACAGTGACAGGTGGTGATAGGGGGTGATTGATGGGTAATTAGTGGGTGTTTAGAGGAGAGAATAGATGTAAACTATGGATTTGGGAGGTGATCTGATGTCGGATCTGCGGGCGATCTATTGGTGTGGGTGGGTGATCAGATTGCCCGCAAGGGGCAGGTTAGGGGCTGATTGATGGGTGGCAGTGACAGGGGGTGATTGATGGGTGGCAGTGACAGGGGGTGATTGATTGGTGATTGACAGGTGATCAGTGGGTTATTACAGGGAATAACAGATGTAAATATTGCACTGGCGAATTGACAAAGGGGGGTCTGAGGGCAATCTGAGCGTGTGGGCGGGTGATTGGGTGCCCGCAAGGGGTAGATTAGGGTCTAATCTGATGGGTAACAGTGACAGGTGGTGATAGGGGGTGATTGATGGGTGATTGATGGGTAATTAGTGGGTGTTTAGAGGAGAGAAGAGATGTAAACACTGCACTTGGGAGGTGATCTGATGTCGGATCTGCGGGCGATCTATTGGTGTGGGTGGGTGATCAGATTGCCCGCAAGGGGCAGGTTAGGGGCTGATTGATGGGTAGCAGTGACAGGGGGTGATTGACAGGTGATTGACGGGTGATTGATGGGTGATTGATGGGTGATTGACGGGTGATTGACGGGTGATTGACGGGTGATTGACGGGTGATCAGGGGGGATAGATGCATACAGTACACGGGGGGGGGGGTCTGGGGGGGGGTCTGGGGAGAATCTGAGGGGTGGGGGGTTATCAGGAGGGGGCAGTGGGCAGGGGGGGGGATAAAAAAAAAATAGCGTTGACAGATAGTGACAGGGAGTGATTGATGGGTGATTAGGGGGGTGACTGGGTGCAAACAGTGGTCTGGGGGTGGGCAGGGGGGGGTCTGAGGGGTGCTGTGGGCGATCAGGGGGCAGGGGGGGGGAAAATCAGTGTGCTTTGGTGCAGACTAGGGTGGCTGCAGCCTGCCCTGGTGGTCCCTCGGACACTGGGACCACCAGGGCAGGAGGCAGCCAGTATAATAGGCTTTGTATACATTACAAAGCCTATTATACTATGTACATGTGGCGATCCGGGTGCTAGTAACCCGCCGGCGCTTCTGAACGGCCGGCGGGTTACTACGAGCGGTGGGCGGAGCCAGTCCCCGGCGGCTGATCGCGTCACGAATGACGCGATCGCCGCATAGCCACTCCCGCAGCCGCCCCCGCCGATGGGCGTATTGCGGTCGTTTGGGCCCAGTCTTTGCCACCGCCCATCGGCTGGGGGCGGTCCTCAAGTGGTTAATGGTAGAGTTCTCAAACTTTGCACAGTTGGTCACTGGGTGACTGGAATTAATATTCAGAAAGGTGGGTGGAGCATACAAAAACCAATCAAAATCCACCTATTGATTTTTAAGGGGAATATTTAATTGCTGCCATTCTTGCACTGTTAATGGCACAAGCCTCTTGCACTGTTAATCACCTGTACCTGGTACAGTTGGCCATTGGGTGATTAGGGTTCAAATTCAGAAAAGGGGTGGAGCCACAGCCAATCAGATTTATTTTATTTCAATGCAAATTATTGATGCCAAAGACCGCTAAGCTCACAAACTTGGTCATTAAGTAATTAGGCAATTGTGTGTTAGGGTTAGGAAAAGGGGGCGGGACCAACACCAGCAAAATACGTACCCGGGCAACGCCGGGCGTCCAGCTAGTCTATAATATTCCTCCTCTTCCCTTTATTTCCCCCTCCTTCTAATGACATAAGACAGTGAGCTTCCTAGCATAGACCTCATTGGGAGTGTCTAAAGACTCTGGGAGGAGGGCAGGTAACAAATACACAATGAGCAAGAGAAGAACAAAAGCGTGAGGGAGGAAAGGATATCAGGATTAGCTTCATTCAAAGGTAACCAAGATGGAAACTATCTAGAATAGGATTCTCTGCTTTTCCTTTATAAAATTCACATGAATCATAACATGGACAGTGCAATACATCTGTTATGTAAGTAGAACTAGTATTTATCTACTTATATATGTGTTTTATATTTCTAGGTTAGCATGGGTGTCGCCAGAAGGCCGCAATAGCAGCATAGGGGGCAATATTATGGCTGGGAACGCGGAGAATCACTCGCGTTCCCATGCCTGTCGGCCGGTGACGGCTAAACCGGAAGTCGCCGCCGGCGGGTCCAGGAGCATTAGAGCGGGCTTGCGAGGGCACCGATCGGCTGCAGGGGGCTGAGGAAAGCCCCAGGTGAGTTAAACTCATTTTCCCTCTTTGACTTAAGTATCCCTTTAAGTGAACGTATCTTTATTGATTGCCTTATCCTTACAAGGTTTTAAAGAACATGTGCCTCTGTGCGAGAGCAGACACCAGTTGCAGTGACAAGACACAACAACTACTTTCTGCCACATGTGACAAGTGATGTTCCTAGAGCAGTGATGGCTAACCTTGGCACTCCAGCTGTGGTGGAACTACAACTCCCATGAGGCATTGCAATACTCTGATAGCTCTAAGCATAACTGGGGGAGGCAGAGGCATGATGGGATTTGTAGTTTTGTCACAGCTGGAGTGCCAAGGTTAGCCATCACTGTCCTAGGGCATTTGACCCCCAGTGCTGATTATTGTCATATTTGTCATATTCCCCCCTCCCCCCACATGACAATTTTTTTGAAAGCGGGGTGGGTTGAGTGGGTGGCACACTAAACGCATTGTAGCAACATTTTGGGGAAAAGGAAATAAGTGTGGCGCTGCAAGAATGAGCATGCTTATGACATGATGTGGGCGGAGCTAACTATAGTGTAACTCATAGGCAGTGGGCTCAAGTTTCCTCCCAAAACACAGGCAAAGCTGAAGGTAAATAGACAAAGTCCTCCTTCCCTCCCCAAGAAAAAAACAAAAAACAAAAAACACTCACACACAGTGGTGCTCAAATACCCCTTTTCAAAATTCGAGTTTGGTCGAATTCGAATAGTAAATTATTCGAGGTCAGTCGAATATTCGAGTCGAATAAATTTTACTATTCGATTCGACCTCGGACTTCGAGCTCACTATTCGAGTCGGTATTTGAGCTCATTATTCGAGCTGACTATTCGAATTGGCCTTAAATAGCTTCCTACACTTGTTTTGAGGGTGAATGATGCAAGAAACATCTTTTTTTCCAAGTAACAACAGCAAGTGATTATGTGGGGATGTTCCTTTAAAAAAAAAAGGTGAAAAGAGAAGTTGTGTCCAGAATTCTGTTTAGTACTGTATATACTTCTTCTTCTTCTTCTTCTTCTTTATCTTCTATATCTTCTTCTTCTTCTTCTATATCTTCTTCTTCTATATCTTCTTCTATATCTTCTTCTTCTTCTTTTATATTGTCTTTTTCTTCTTCTTCATCTTCTTCATCTTCTTCATCATCATCTTCTTCTTCTTCATCTTCTTTTTCTTCATCTTCTTCATCTTCTTCTTCTTCATCTTCTTCTTCTTCTTCATCTTCTTCTTCATCTTCTTCATCTTCTTCTTCATCTTCTTCATCTTCTTCATCTTCTTCTTCATCTTCTTCATCTTCTTCATCTTCTTCATCTTCTTCTTCTTCATCTTCTTCTTCTTCTCCTTCTTCATCTTCTTCTTCTTCATCTTCTTCATCTTCTTCTTCTTCATCTTCTTCATCTTCTTCTTCATCTTCTTCTTCATCTTCTTCATCTTCTTCTTCATCTTCTTCATCTTCTTCATCTTCTTCATCTTCTTCATCTTCTTCTTCTTCATCTTCTTCTTCTTCTCCTTCATCTTCTTCTTCTTCATCTTCTTCTTCTTCTTCTTCTCCTTCTTCTTCTTCTTCTTCTTCTTCTTCATCTTCTTCTTCTTCATCTTCTTCATCTTCTTCTATATCGTCTTCTTCTTCACTTATTTCTCTTTTCAATTTTTTTTTTAAAGAAATGCAGCTATTTTTGAGCGTAACAAATAGCTGGTGGCGCACGCATGTTGGAAGCGCCATTGTATGTGCTCCCTGGCAGTGGAAACACACAGACAGCAGGAGGTAAATTCAGCAGCAGGAGGAGGAGGATGAGTGTGTGGCAGCAGGCAGTCAATGAGGCAGGCAGCGTGACATAATAGCCCTGGTACCTAGCGGTGATACCAGGCCGTAAATAAACACAGCAGGCAGGAGGTCCCAGACAGCGGTCGTGCAGCCCACATCGTGTCCAATACACAACTGGGACAACACAGTTTTCAACCCGGGCACCTCAGAAAAATTAAACCTTTTTTTTATGGTTTTTTGGTTTTGTTTGTAAAACAAATTACACAGATATATAGCTATTGTTTGACGTAATAGCTGGTGGCAGAGTGGCAGCAGAATGTAATTCTGTGTACCCTGGCAGTGGGAAACACAGACCGACAGCAGCAGCAGCAGGAGGAATGGAGGAGTAATGTGAGCAGCTATTGTTTGACGTAATAGCTGGTGGCAGACTGGCAGCAGAAGGTAATTCTGTGTACCCTGGCAGTGGGAAACACAGACAGACAGCAGCATCAGCAGGAGGAATGGAGGAGTAGTGTGAGTGTGGCAGCAGGCAGGCAGCGTGACATAATAGCCCTGGTACCTAGCGGTGAGACCAGGCCGTAAATAAACACAACAGGAGGTCCCAGACAGCGGTCGTGCAGCCCACATTGTGTCCAATACACAACTGGGACAACACAGTTTTCAACCCGGGCACCTCAGAAAAATTAAACCTTTTTTTTTGTAATGGTTTTGTAGTTTTGGTTTTACAACCAATTACACAGATATAGCTATTTTTTGACGTAATAGCTGGTGGCAGAGTGGCAGCAGAAGGTAAATCTGTGTACCCTGGCGTTGGGAAACACAGACCGACAGCAGCAGCAGCAGGAGGAATGGAGGAGTAATTATGTGTGCAGCTATTGTTTGACGTAATAGCTGGTGGCAGTGTGGCAGCAGAAGGTAATTCTGTGTACCCTGGCAGTGGGAAACACAGACAGACAGCAGCAGCAGGAGTAATGGAGGAGTAGTGTGAGTGTGGCAGCAGGCAGGCAGCGTGACATAATAGCCCTGGTACCTAGCGGTGATACCAGGCCGTAAATAAACACAACAGGAGGTCCCAGACAGCAGTCGTGCAGCCCACATCGTGCCCTTACACAACTGGGACAACACAGTTTTCAACCCAGGCACCTCAGAAAAATTAAACCTTTTTTTTTGTAATGGTTCTGTAGTTTTGGTTTTACAACCAATTACACAGATATAGCTATTTTTTGACGTAATAGCTGGTGGCAGAGTGGCAGCAGAAGGTAAATCTGTGTACCCTGGCGTTGGGAAACACAGACAGACAGCAGCAGCAGAAGGAGGAATGGAGGAGTAATTATGTGTGCAGCTATTGTTTGACGTAATAGCTGGTGGCAGACTGGCAGCAGAAGGTAATTCTGTGTACCCTGGCAGTGGGAAACACAGACAGACAGCAGCAGAAGGAATGGAGGAGTAGTGTGAGTGTGGCAGCAGGCAGGCAGCGTGACATAATAGCCCTGGTACCTAGCGGTGATACCAGGCCGTAAATGAACACAACAGGAGGTCCCAGACAGCGGTCGTGCAGCCCACATCGTGTCCAATACACAACTGGGACAACACAGTTTTCAACCCGGGCACCTCAGAAAAATTAAACCTTTTTTTTTATGGTTTTTTGGTTTTGTTTGTAAAACAAATTACACAGATATATAGCTATTGTTTGACGTAATAGCTGGTGGCAGAGTGGCAGCCGAATGTAATTCTGTGTACCCTGGCAGTGGGAAACACAGACCGACAGCAGCAGCAGCAGGAGGAATGGAGGAGTAATGTGAGCAGCTATTGTTTGACGTAATAGCTGGTGGCAGACTGGCAGCAGAAGGTAATTCTGTGTACCCTGGCAGTGGGAAACACAGACAGACAGCAGCAGGAGTAATGGAGGAGTAGTGTGAGTGTGGCAGCAGGCAGGCAGCGTGACATAATAGCCCTGGTACCTAGCGGTGATACCAGGCCGTAAATGAACACAACAGGAGGTCCCAGACAGTGGTCGTGCAGCCCACATCGTGTCCAATACACAACTGGGACAACACAGTTTTCAACCCGGGCACCTCAGAAAAATTAAACCTTTTTTTTAATGGTTTTTTGGTTTTGTTTGTAAAACAAATTACACAGATATATAGCTATTGTTTGACGTAATAGCTGGTGGCAGAGTGGCAGCCGAATGTAATTCTGTGTACCCTGGCAGTGGGAAACACAGACCGACAGCAGCAGCAGCAGGAGGAATGGAGGAGTAATGTGAGCAGCTATTGTTTGACGTAATAACTGGTGCTCAGACTGGCAGCAGAAGGTAATTCTGTGTACCCTGGCAGTGGGAAACACAGACAGACAGCAGCAGGAGTAATGGAGGAGTAGTGTGAGTGTGGCAGCAGGCAGGCAGCGTGACATAATAGCCCTGGTACCTAGCGGTGATACCAGGCCGTAAATGAACACAACAGGAGGTCCCAGACAGCGGTCGTGCAGCCCACATCGTGTCCAATACACAACTGGGACAACACAGTTTTCAACCCGGGCACCTCAGAAAAATTAAACCTTTTTTTTTGTAATGGTTTTGTAGTTTTGGTTTTACAACCAATTACACAGATATAGCTATTTTTTGACGTAATAGCTGGTGGCAGAGTGGCAGCAGAAGGTAAATCTGTGTACCCTGGCGTTGGGAAACACAGACCGACAGCAGCAGCAGCAGGAGGAATGGAGGAGTAATGTGAGCAGCTATTGTTTGACGTAATAGCTGGTGGCAGTGTGGCAGCAGAAGGTAATTCTGTGTACCCTGGCAGTGGGAAACACAGACAGACAGCAGCAGCAGGAGTAATGGAGGAGTAGTGTGAGTGTGGCAGCAGGCAGGCAGCGTGACATAATAGCCCTGGTACCTAGCGGTGATACCAGGCCGTAAATGAACACAACAGGAGGTCCCAGACAGCGGTCGTGCAGCCCACATCGTGTCCAATACACAACTGGGACAACACAGTTTTCAACCCGGGCACCTCAGAAAAATTAAACCTTTTTTTTTTTTAATGGTTTTGTAGTTTTGATTTTACAACCAATTACACAGATATAGCTTTTTTTTGACGTAATAGCTGGTGGCAGAGTGGCAGCAGAAGGCAAAATCTGTGTACCCTGGCGTTGGGAAACACAGACCGACAGCAGCAGCAGCAGGAGGAATGGAGGAGTAATGTGAGCAGCTATTGTTTGACGTAATAGCTGGTGGCAGTGTGGCAGCAGAAGGTAATTCTGTGTACCCTGGCAGTGGGAAACACAGACAGACAGCAGCATCAGCAGGAGGAATGGAGGAGTAGTGTGAGTGTGGCAGCAGGCAGGCAGCGTGACATAATAGCCCTGGTACCTAGCGGTGATACCAGGCCGTAAATAAACACAACAGGAGGTCCCAGACAGCGGTCGTGCAGCCCACATCATGTCCAATACACAACTGGGACAACACAGTTTTCAACCCGGGCACCTCAGAAAAATTAAACCTTTTTTTTTGTAATGGTTTTGTAGTTTTGGTTTTACAACCAATTACACAGATATAGCTATTTTTTGACCTAATAGCTGGTGGCAGAGTGGCAGCAGAAGGTAAATCTGTGTACCCTGGCGTTGGGAAACACAGACCGACAGCAGCAGCAGCAGGAGGAATGGAGGAGTAATGTGAGCAGCTATTGTTTGACGTAATAGCTGGTGGCAGTGTGGCAGCAGAAGGTAATTCTGTGTACCCTGGCAGTGGGAAACACAGACAGACAGCAGCAGCAGGAGGAATGGAGGAGTAGTGTGAGTGTGGCAGCAGGCAGGCAGCGTGACATAATAGCCCTGGTACCTAGCGGTGATACCAGGCCGTAAATAAACACAACAGGAGGTCCCAGACAGCGGTCGTGCAGCCCACATCGTGCCCTTACACAACTGGGACAACACAGTTTTCAACCCGGGCACCTCAGAAAAATTAAACCTTTTTTTTTTGTAATGGTTTTGTAGTTTTGGTTTTACAACCAATTACACAGATATAGCTATTTTTTGACGTAATAGCTGGTGGCAGAGTGGCAGCAGAAGGTAAATCTGTGTACCCTGGCGTTGGGAAACACAGACAGACAGCAGCAGCAGCAGGAGGAATGGAGGAGTAATTATGTGTGCAGCTATTGTTTGACGTAATAGCTGGTGGCAGACTGGCAGCAGAAGGTAATTCTGTGTACCCTGGCAGTGGGAAACACAGACAGACAGCAGCAGGAGGAATGGAGGAGTAGTGTGAGTGTGGCAGCAGGCAGGCAGCATGACATAATAGCCCTGGTACCTAGCGGTGATACCAGGCCGTAAATGAACACAACAGGAGGTCCCAGACAGCGGTCGTGCAGCCCACATCGTGTCCAATACACAACTGGGACAACACAGTTTTCAACCCGGGCACCTCAGAAAAATTAAACCTTTTTTTTAATGGTTTTTTGGTTTTGTTTGTAAAACAAATTACACAGATATATAGCTATTGTTTGACGTAATAGCTGGTGGCAGAGTGGCAGCCGAATGTAATTCTGTGTACCCTGGCAGTGGGAAACACAGACTGACAGCAGCAGCAGCAGGAGGAATGGAGGAGTAATGTGAGCAGCTATTGTTTGACGTAATAGCTGGTGCTCAGACTGGCAGCAGAAGGTAATTCTGTGTACCCTGGCAGTGGGAAACACAGACAGACAGCAGCAGGAGTAATGGAGGAGTAGTGTGAGTGTGGCAGCAGGCAGGCAGCGTGACATAATAGCCCTGGTACCTAGCGGTGATACCAGGCCGTAAATGAACACAACAGGAGGTCCCAGACAGCGGTCGTGCAGCCCACATCGTGTCCAATACACAACTGGGACAACACAGTTTTCAACCCGGGCACCTCAGAAAAATTAAACCTTTTTTTTTGTAATGGTTTTGTAGTTTTGGTTTTACAACCAATTACACAGATATAGCTATTTTTTGACGTAATAGCTGGTGGCAGAGTGGCAGCAGAAGGTAAATCTGTGTACCCTGGCGTTGGGAAACACAGACCGACAGCAGCAGCAGCAGGAGGAATGGAGGAGTAATGTGAGCAGCTATTGTTTGACGTAATAGCTGGTGGCAGTGTGGCAGCAGAAGGTAATTCTGTGTACCCTGGCAGTGGGAAACACAGACAGACAGCAGAAGGGCAGTACACAGCAGCCCACTGTAGGTGTAAAATGTGTGGCTGCAGGCGACGTAATAGTAAAAGTGAACCAGGCTGGCTTAGTGAGCAGGAGCCAGGAGGTGGTAAAGGGTGGTAAGGCACATTAACGATGGTTCTTAGCCAGTTCATGTCCCCCTCTCGCCGACAACAGGGTCCAGGAACTCGCCTTCCACCCACGCCTGGTTCATCTTGAGAAACGTCAGTCTGTCCACAGACTTGTGAGACAGACGTGAGCGTTTCTCGGTGACCACACCACCAGCTGCACTGAAGCAGCGCTCGGACAGCACGCTGGAAGGGGGGCAGGACAGCACTTCCAGGGCGTACTGCCCCAGCTCACTCCAGATCTCCAGGCGCTTGACCCAATACTCCATGGGATCAACAGGGGCATCGCTGTCAAGCCCGCTGTAGGACCCCATGTAGTCAGCCACCATGCGGGTCAGGCGCTGGCTGTGACCGGAGGAGGATGCTGCTGCATGCACCTCCTCTCTAGTCACTGCTGCCGGAGCCTCTACAGTCCTGTAGAGCTCGTGGCTGAGAGACAGCAGGTCTGTGGGGCGCTTGCTGCTGGATGCAGGAACCTGCTGCTGCCTCTGTGCTGGCTGCTGGACAGTGGGGGTGGAAGGCTGGGGGAAGGCTTCCTCCAAGCGCTCAACAAGGGCCTGCTGCAAGCTCCTTATTTGTTGCGCTGGGTCTCCTCCTGCAGGCGGCAGGAACTGGCTCAACTTCCCCTTGAGGCATGGGTCCAACATCATGCTGATCCAGATGTCCTCCCTCTGCTTCATCTGGATCACCCTGGGGTCCCTGCGCAGGCACGTCAGCATGTGCGCTGCCATTGGGAAGAGGCGGGCCACGTCTGCTGGCACATCGACGGCAGTGCTGCTGTCCTCATCCTCCTCCTCTGCCTCGTCAGCCTCATCCTCTCTCCACCCCCGCACCAACTCAGCTGCACTGTGCTGCTCCCCCTCATCAGCAGCAAGGTCAGGGACCTCCACCAAGTCCTCCTCCTCCTCCCCCTCAGAGGTGGACTGTGCAGCTGCTTGCCGCTCCTGCTGGTCCAAGGCTGCCGCTCCCTGTTCCAGCAAAGCATCGAGGGCCCTGTTCAGCAGACAAACCAGGGGCACCCACTCGCAGACCATAGCATGGTCCCTGCTCACCATGTTAGTGGCCTGCAGAAAGGGAGCCAGCACTAAGCACACCTGCTGCATGTGCCTCCAGTCATCATCGGGGACGATGGACGGGATGTTGCTGGTCTTGTCCCTTCTCTGAGCGGCGGAAACAGTGGCCAGGGCAAGGTACTGGTTGACAGCGTGCTTCTGTTCAACCAGATGCTCCAACATCGCCAGGGTGGAGTTCCAGCGAGTCGGAACGTCAAGGATCAGCCGATGGCGTGGCAGATCCAGCTCCTTTTGCACGTCTTCCAGGCTCGCACAGGCTGCAGCCGAGCGCCGGAAGTGACGCACAACGTTCCTTGCCGTTTCCAGCAGTTCGCCCATCCCCTGGTAGGTGCGCAAGAACTTCTGCACCACCAGGTTCAGCACGTGGGCAAGACAGGGGATGTGGGTCAGGTTTCCCCTGTCTATTGCGGCAACCAGATTGGCCCCATTGTCGGCCACCACCTCTCCGACTCTGAGGCCTCTGGGGGTCAGCCAAATCCTCTCCTGCTCCTGGAGTTTGGCCAACACATGGGTTGCCGTCAGCTTGGTCTTCCCAAGGCTGACCAAGTGCAGCAGCGCTTGGCAGTGGCGGGCCTTCACGCTGCTGCTGAGGCGGGGGGTTTGGCCAGGTGTGCCGGAGGATGGCAGAGGATCGGAGGAACCTGCTGCAGTTCCCCTGACCCTGCGGGGTGGCACCACCCACTGTGTTGCTGCTGCTGCTGTGCCCGCTGCTGCTCTCCCATCCTCACCCCCTTCCACAAAGCTGACCCAGTGGACAGTGAAGGACAGGTAGCGGCCTGTCCCGAAGCGGCTGCTCCAGGAGTCCATGGTGACGTGGACCCTTTCACCAACCGCGTGCTCCAGCCCTCGCTCCACATTGGCCATCACAAAGCGGTGCAGTGCAGGAATGGCCTTGCGGGCAAAGAAGTGTCTGCTGGGGAGCTGCCAGTCTGGGGCTGCGCAAGCAAGCAGCGCACGAATGTCGCTCCCCTCCTGCACGAGCGTGTATGGCAGGAGTTGGGAGCACATGGCCCGTGCCAGCAAGCCGTTCAGCTGCCGCACGCAACGGCTGCTGGGAGGCAGAGCCCTAACCACCCCCTGGAAGGACTCGCTCAAAAGGCTCTGGCGTGGCCTTTTGCTGGCACGGGAATCAGCAGACACAGCGGAGGAGGCCACTGAGGACTGGCTGCCAGAACAGGCCTCAGTGTCGGCGGCAGGAGTTGCAGAGGGGGGAGGAGCAGTGCGTTTCCGCACTCCTGCTGGTGCTGCTGGAGGAGCAGGAGGGCGGGTGGCTGCTGTTGCTGCTGCTGCTGCAGCTGAAGGCTGTGCAGTGATGGGTGTGGTGCCACTGCCAGCACCAGATGCCTTCAGCCTCTGGAACTCCTCATGGTGGTGGAAATGTTTCGCAGCAAGGTGGTTGATGAGCGAGCTGGTGCTGAACTTTAAGGGGTCTGCGCCTCCTTGCAAGGCCCACAAGCGCATCCTCCTCCTCCTCCTCAGAGCTGCTGAGGACGACATCCCCTGGAGGTGGTGGCACCCAGTCTCTGTCTGTCACCGGGTCATCATCATCCTCCCCCTCCTGAAACATGTCCTGCTGGGATGATGACCCCCCAAACTCCTCTCCTGATGCATGGATGGGCTGCTTGACTGTCGCCACAGTTTTGCTGTCCAATCCCTCATCCCCCAAAGTGCCCATCAGCATCTCCTCCTCCAAATCGCCAACAACAGCAGACAATACCCTGATGGTGCCTGGGGTAAAAATACTGCTGAGTGACAGGTCGCCAACTTGTGACGGTGAACTGGCCTCCTCCCCAGACCCTGCTGGGCGGCAGCTGCGAACAGGGGTGGTGGTGGTGAGGGTGGAGGCCTCGGATGCAGAGCTGATGGCGGGCTGCTCATCCTCCGTCATGAGTTGCACCACAGTGTCTGCATGCTTTTCCTCAATGGGACGTTTCCGACCCGGCTGGAGGAAAATCGGAGCAGGTGCTACACGCTGCTGCTGCTGTGTCTCTGCAGCGTGAGTTGCAGATGCTCCTGCTGGGCGGCGCCCAAGGCGTCCACGGCCAGTGGCTATGGGAGGAATGTTAGCCACTGACGCTGCTGCTGCTGCTGCGGAACTGTGCATGGTGGCGCGGCCGCGGCCTGCCACAATGCTGCTCCCTCTCCTCCTGATTCCCTTGCTGCCCTTCCCCTTGCCCAAACCGCGCTGGCTGCCACTTCCAGACATCTTCGATGTTTTGGGCGTAAAGACAAAAGTTTTTTAAAAGGGCGGGTTAAAAGTGGGGTACTTTAATGGAGTGGGTTGGTGGGTGAGGTGACTGAGTGAGTGTCCCTAGTACAGTAAGTAAGTAGTAACAGTCAGGAAGTACAACTAGAAGTTACAATAATCAGTAGTAATCACAAGGAAATTTAGTGTGTGTACACTACAGACAGTGAGTGCACGCACGCGCAAACACGCGCAGGAGCTAGCCTATGAACAGTGACTGAGTGAGTGTCCCTAGTACAGTAAGTAAGTAGTAACAGTCAGGAAGTACAACTAGAAGTTACAATAATCAGTAGTAATCACAAGGAAATGTAGTGTGTGTGTACACTACAGACAGTGAGTGCACGCACGCGCAAACACGCGCAGGAGCTAGCCTATGAACAGTGACTGAGTGAGTGTCCCTAGCACAGTAAGTAAGTAGTAAAAGTCAGGAAGTACAACTAGCAGTTACAATAATCAGTAGTAATCACAAGGAAATTTAGTGTGTGTACACTACAGACAGTGAGTGCACGCACGCGCAAACACGCGCAGGAGCTAGCCTATGAACAGTGACTGAGTGAGTGTCCCTAGTACAGTAAGTAAGTAGTAACAGTCAGGAAGTACAACTAGAAATTACAATAATCAATCAGTAATCAGAAGGAAATAGAGTGTGTGTACACTACAGACAGTGAGTGCACGCACGCGCAAACACGCGCAGGAGCTAGCCTATGAACAGTGACTGAGTGAGTGTCCCTAATACAGTAAGTAAGTAGTAACAGTCAGGAAGTACAACTAGCAGTTACAATAATCAGTAGTAATCACAAGTAAATTTAGTGTGTGTACACTACAGACAGTGAGTGCACGCACGCGCAAACACGCGCAAACACGCGCAGGAGCTAGCCTATGAACAGTGACTGAGTGAGTGTCCCTACTACAGTAAGTAAGTAGTAAGAGTCAGGAAGTACAACTAGAAATTACAATAATCAATCAGTAATCAGAAGGAAATAGTGTGTGTAGTGTGTACACACTACACAGACAGTGAGTGCACACACACACGCAGGAGCTAGCCTATGAACAGTGACTGAGTGTCCTAGTACAGTAAGAGTAAGTAGTAACAGTAAGTACAACTAATTACAATAATCAATCAGTAATCAGAACTTCAGAAGGAAATAGAGTGTGTTGTACACAGACAGTGAGTGCACACACGCAGGAGCTAGTAGCCTATGAACAGTGACTGAGTGTCCTAGACTCCTATAGTACAGTAAGAGTAAGTAGTAACAGTAAGTACAACTAATTACAATAATCAATCAGTAATCAGAAGGAAATAGAGTGTGTGTGTGTGTACACTACAGTACACAGACAGTGAGTGAGTGCACACACGCAGGAGCTAGTAGCCTATGAACAGTGACTGAGTGTCCTAGACTCCTAGTACAGTAAGAATAAGTAGTAACAGTAAGTACAACTAATTACAATAATCAATCAGTAATCAGAAGGAAATAGAGTGTGTGTGTACACTACAGTACACAGACAGTGAGTGAGTGCACACACGCAGGAGCTAGTAGCCTATGAACAGTGACTGAGTGTCCTAGACTCCTATAGTACAGTAAGAGTAAGTAGTAACAGTAAGTACAACTAATTACAATAATCAATCAGTAATCAGAAGGAAATAGAGTGTGTGTGTACACTACAGTACACAGACAGTGAGTGAGTGCACACACGCAGGAGCTAGTAGCCTATGAACAGTGACTGAGTGTCCTAGACTCCTAGTACAGTAAGAGTAAGTAGTAACAGTAAGTACAACTAATTACAATAATCAATCAGTAATCAGAAGGAAATAGAGTGTGTGTGTACAAGACAGTGAGTGCACACACGCAGGAGCTAGTAGCCTTAGCCTTAGCCTATGAACAGTGACAGTGAGTGTCCTAGTACAGTATAACTACAATACTAAATACAGAATCAATCAGTAGTAAAGGACAGCAGAAATACTGGTATAGATGAGAGAAATATACTAACAGAGGACAGGAGAGAACAGCTGCCCACACAGGCAGGCCCTGAGGCCTAAAGCTGTAAGCTTGCCTGCAGCAGCTGTCTCTGTCTATGTAACACAAAAGCTACTAACTAAAATACAATGTCTATCTAACTAACAACAATATAGGTGTGTATAGGAGGTGTATGTGAGCAAAAACGCTAGGTAAATGACCACAATAGAGCTCTTGCTAAGCCAAAGCACAAAGGAGCAACTCTCTCTCTATGCAAGTCTCAGGCAAGGACGGAGAAACCTAACATGGCGGCCGCTATTTATAGGGTAGGGGCTGGCCAGGGTCCCCCTCTGTTATTGGCTGCCATCAGAGGGCCTGGGAGCCCTCTGATTGGCTCTAAGGACATCAATCTGGGCTATGACGCTATTCGAGCTCGGTACCCGAGCTCGAATAGCGCCGTTTGCTCGAATAGCTCGAATAGTGAATGGGCTATTCGCGTTTACTCGAATAGCCCATTCGAATAGCTGCAGCTATTCGGAGCTCGAATACCGAGCTCGAATAGCTGAAAAAGAGCTCGAATATTCGAGATACTCGAATATTCGAGCTCTGCTGAGCACCACTGCTCACACACAATAAGGGCCTATTTCCACTGGCGTTGTGGATGCTTGTTGTGGACCTAAAAGAAGGAGAAACTGTCTGGCAGTGGTGTTCGGATATCTCCGATCATGGATTTGAGTAATCACGATCAGGACTCCGCCCACTTTCAAATTGGTCATGATTGAAGCGGAATACTGATTCGAATGCGGTTTTGAGTTGAAATTCCACATTGAATCCAGATTCATGAGTTGGAATCACAAATGACCTTTAAATTGCTTTCAAACCCTGTTTTACATGAAATGATGCATCATGTTTTTTTTTTTATAAAAATAGCAATAATGTATGTGGGAAGGTCAATAATTAAAAAAAAAATGAAAATATATAATATATGATTAATATGATATTAATCTAATCCATGTAAGATGTACTTCTCCTTTACCAACTTCTTCTTCACCTTCTTCATCTTCTTCTTCTTTTCCTTCACCTTCTTCTTCACCATCTTCTTCATCTTCTTCTTCACCATCTTCTTCTTCTTCTTTTTCATACTAAATCTTGCGGCTCTTAATTTTTTTCTGTGGCATCATGCATGTTACGTTGGCATGAGTAGCAGATGGATTAGCTGGTATCAGAGAAGGCCATGGAACCTGGCAGTGGTGTCAGATCAATATTTCCAATAAATTATTATAACATCATAATAGGCCATAGCACCTAGTGGTGGTACCAAGGCTGTAAATAAATACAACACCACCATGAGGTTCCAGACAGCGGTCATTAAACCCACATTGTGTGCAATACACAACTAGGACAGCACAGTTTTCAACCCAGACACCTCAGATTTAAAAAAAACAAAAAAAGCAACAACATCATAGCTATTTTTGTGATGTAATAGCTAGGGGTGTATGGCTGCAGCACCTTATTCTGTGGACCCTGGCAGCAGGAGGAGTAATGTGTGGCAGCAAGCAGCATAGCAGGCCATGGCACCTAGCAGTGGTACCACGGCTGTAAATAAACACTGAGAACAGAGAAGGAGCTTCCAGACAGTGGTTGTGAATCCCACATTTTGTCCAATACACAACTGGGACAGCACAGTTTTCAACCTAGACACCTCAGAATTTTTTTTTTAAACAACATCATACCTATTTTTGGGGCGTAATAGCTGGTGGCATGTGGCAGCAGCACCTTTTTCTGTGGACCCTGGTGGTGGGAACACAGAGAGCAGCAGCAGCAACAGAAGGAGGAGTAATATGTGGCAGCAGGCAGCATAGTAGGCCATGGCACCTAGCGGTGGTACCAAACACCAAGAATAGAGCAGGAGGTTCCCGACAGTGTTCATGAAGCACACATTGTGTCCAATATACGATTGGGACAGCCCCTCTTCCATCTCTGATATGCCCCTTCCCCTTTACCAGACCACCATCTCCCTCAACACATCTTCAGTTTCAACAATTAGTTTAACTAAACATATCAAATAACAAAAATAATAAACAAAAAAAAAATAACATGTCAAGTTTTGATTGCTTAAAACATGTTTAAAGATTATGATGCCAAAATTTTAGGTGTTTCCATTATTTTGTCCAACCCCTATATAGCGACAATATTTTATTTCGAAATAAAGGTGCATTTTTTCAGTTTTACATCCATCACTAATCACAAGCCCATAGTTTAATAATAATATATCCTCTTGACATAAATATTAAAACAAAATGTATTCCCTATTGTATGTAGGTGTAATTTTACTATTTGGCTGCAAGATGTCCTCACGTATTACAATAAGTACGCTAAATAAGAAGTAATGTGTTATAGTGTTACTTCAGAAGTGACGCAGGCCCCTCATTGATGCCAGTGATTACAGGGGCCTGAGTGGAGGATGAGTGAATGGGAGCGGGAGTGGTGTAAATGAGCGAGCAGGAGGCAGGCAGCAGCACAATCAGCGAATGATCTCTGTTTTTGTACAAAAACAGTGATCATTCTTGCCGGACAAGAACGGATTGGTGCGCTTCGTATGCATTTCATAGACTACGTGTTAAAATACGCAATTATGCGTAGTGGGAAGCATAGTGTATGCGGATGCTTATGCTCGCATGCAGAACATTGTACGCATTAATTCCTCTTTAAATGCTTATACCGGGAACTCTTCTATGCGTACATTCCCCTTTCCAATGCATACATTTGTAATCGTACAACCGCACGTGGAAAATTAGACGCGAGTAACGCATTCGTAGTTCACTACGCAATACACATGGTAACTACGCATAGTGGGCGTAAGCTACGCGTAGCAGTGCTTTGCTACGTGTAAATTAGTAAGCGTAGTTTTAAAACTTCACCTACGAACTACGATGCGTAGATGCATAAATTCACACTGGCGCAGTTTCTGCTCATCCCTGGCCACCAATCCCCTCAACACCAGGAGCATCAAAATTAAGGGGCTCTGCTTGCACGATCACATGCACAACCCCCCAAACTGCAGGGAAGTGAGGCTCACGTGTCTGTGGCTGTAGCAGCACCTGCCGCAGATGTGAGGCTCACGTGTCTGTGGCTGTAGCAGCACCTGCCACAGGTATGAGGCTCATGTGTCTGTGGCTGTAGCAGCACCTGCCACGGATGTGAGGCTCACGTGTCTGTGGCTGTAGCAGCACCTGCCGCGGATGTGAGGCTCACGTGTCTGTGGCTGTAGCAGCACCTGCCGCGGATGTGAGGCTCACGTGTCTGTGGCTGTAGCAGCACCTGCCACAGGTATGAGGCTCATGTGTCTGTGGCTGTAGCAGCACCTGCCGCGGATGTGAGGCTCACGTGTCTGTGGCTGTAGCAGCACCTGCCACGGATGTGAGGCTCACGTGTCTGTGGCTGTAGCAGCACCTGCCGCGGATGTGAGGCTCACGTGTCTGTGGCTGTAGCAGCACCTGCCACAGGTATGAGGCTCATGTGTCTGTGGCTGTAGCAGCACCTGCCGCGGATGTGAGGCTCACGTGTCTGTGGCTGTAGCAGCACCTGCCACGGATGTGAGGCTCACGTGTCTGTGGCTGTAGCAGCACCTGCCGCAGATGTGAGGCTCACGTGTCTGTGGCTGTAGCAGCACCTGCCGCGGATGTGAGGCTCACGTGTCTGTGGCTGTAGCAGCACCTGCCACGGATGTGAGGCTCACGTGTCTGTGGCTGTAGCAGCACCTGCCGCGGATGTGAGGCTCACGTGTCTGTGGTTGTAGCAGCACCTGCCGCGGATGTGAGGCTCACGTGTCTGTGGCTGTAGCAGCACCTGCCACAAATGTGAGGCTCACGTGTCTGTGGCTGTAGCAGCACCTGCCGCGGATGTGAGGCTCACGTCTGTGGCTGTAGCAGCACCTGCCACGGATGTGAGGCTCAGGTGTCTGTGGCTGTAGCAGCACCTGCCGCGGATGTGAGGCTCACGTGTCTGTGGCTGTAGCAGCACCTGCCGTGGATGTGAGGCTCATGTGTCTGTGGCTGTAGCAGCGCCTGCCGCGGATGTGAGGCTCACGTGTCTGTGGTTGTAGCAGCACCTGCCGCGGATGTGAGGCTTACGTGTCTGTGGCTGTAGCAGCACCTGCCACAAATGTGAGGCTCACGTGTCTGTGGCTGTAGCAGCACCTGCCACGGATGTGAGGCTCACGTGTCTGTGGCTGTAGCAGCACCTGCCACGGATGTGAGGCTCACGTGTCTGTGGCTGTAGCAGCACCTGCCGTGGATGTGAGGCTCACGTGTCTGTGGCTGTAGCAGCACCTGCCACGGATGTGAGGCTCACGTGTCTGTGGCTGTAGCAGCACCTGCCGTGGATGTGAGGCTCACGTGTCTGTGGCTGTAGCAGCACCTGCCACGGATGTGAGGCTCACGTGTTTGTGGCTGTAACAGCACCTGCCGCAGATGTGAGGCTCACGTGTCTGTGGCTGTAGCAGCGCCTGCCGCGGATGTGAGGCTCACGTGTCTGTGGCTGTAGCAGCACCTGCCGAAGATGTGAGGCTCACGTGTCTGTGGCTGTAGCAGCACCTGCCGCGGATGTGAGGCTCACGTGTCTGTGGCTGTAGCAGCACCTGCCACGGATGTGAGGCTCACGTGTTTGTGGCTGTAGCAGCACCTGCCGCAGATGTGAGGCTCACGTGTCTGTGGCTGTAGCAGCGCCTGCCGCGGATGTGAGGCTCACGTGTCTGTGGTTGTAGCAGCACCTGCCATGGATGTGAGGCTCACGTGTCTGTGGCTGTAGCAGCACCTGCCACAAATGTGAGGCTCACGTGTCTGTAGCTGTAGCAGCACCTGCCGCGGATGTGAGGCTCACGTGTCTGTGGCTGTAGCAGCACCTGCCACAGATGTGAGGCTCACGTGTCTGTGGCTGTAGCAGCACCTGCCGCGGATGTGAGGCTCACATGTCTGTGGTTGTAGCAGCACCTGCCGCGGATGTGAGGCTCACGTGTCTGTGGCTGTAGCAGCACCTGCCACAAATGTGAGGCTCACGTGTCTGTGGCTGTAGCAGCACCTGCCACGGATGTGAGGCTCACGTGTCTGTGGCTGTAGCAGCACCTGCCACGGATGTAAGGCTCACGTGTCTGTGGCTGTAGCAGCACCTGCCGTGGATGTGAGGCTCACGTGTCTGTGGCTGTAGCAGCACCTGCCACGGATGTGAGGCTCACGTGTTTGTGGCTGTAGCAGCACCTGCCGCAGATGTGAGGCTCACGTGTCTGTGGTTGTAGCAGCACCTGCCGCGGATGTGAGGCTTACGTGTCTGTGGCTGTAGCAGCACCTGCCACAAATGTGAGGCTCACGTGTCTGTGGCTGTAGCAGCACCTGCCACGGATGTGAGGATCACGTGTCTGTGGATGTAGCAGCACCTGCCACGGATGTGAGGCTCACGTGTCTGTGGCTGTAGCAGCACCTGCCGTGGATGTGAGGCTCACGTGTCTGTGGCTGTAGCAGCACCTGCCACGGATGTGAGGCTCACGTGTCTGTGGCTGTAGCAGCACCTGCCGTGGATGTGAGGCTCACGTGTCTGTGACTGTAGCAGCACCTGCCACGGATGTGAGGCTCACGTGTTTGTGGCTGTAGCAGCACCTGCCGCAGATGTGAGGCTCACGTGTCTGTGGCTGTAGCAGCGCCTGCCGCGGATGTGAGGCTCACGTGTCTGTGGCTGTAGCAGCACCTGCCGCAGATGTGAGGCTCACGTGTCTGTGGCTGTAGCAGCACCTGCCATGGATGTGAGGCTCACGTGTCTGTGGCTGTAGCAGCACCTGCCGTGGATGTGAGGCTCACGTGTCTGTGGCTGTAGCAGCACCTGCCACGGATGTGAGGCTCACGTGTCTGTGGCTGTAGCAGCACCTGCCGTGGATGTGAGGCTCACGTGTCTGTGGCTGTAGCAGCACCTGCCACGGATGTGAGGCTCACGTGTTTGTGGCTGTAGCAGCACCTGCCGCAGATGTGAGGCTCACGTGTCTGTGGCTGTAGCAGCGCCTGCCGCGGATGTGAGGCTCACGTGTCTGTGGCTGTAGCAGCACCTGCCGCAGATGTGAGGCTCACGTGTCTGTGGCTGTAGCAGCACCTGCCGCGGATGTGAGGCTCACGTGTCTGTGGCTGTAGCAGCACCTGCCACGGATGTGAGGCTCACGTGTTTGTGGCTGTAGCAGCACCTGCCGCAGATGTGAGGCTCACGTGTCTGTGGCTGTAGCAGCGCCTGCCGCGGATGTGAGGCTCACGTGTCTGTGGTTGTAGCAGCACCTGCCACGGATGTGAGGCTCACGTGTCTGTGGCTGTAGCAGCACCTGCCACAAATGTGAGGCTCACGTGTCTGTAGCTGTAGCAGCACCTGCCGCGGATGTGAGGCTCACGTGTCTGTGGCTGTAGCAGCACCTGCCACGGATGTGAGGCTCACGTGTCTGTGGCTGTAGCAGCACCTGCCGCGGATGTGAGGCTCACGTGTCTGTGGTTGTAGCAGCACCTGCCGCGGATGTGAGGCTCACGTGTCTGTGGCTGTAGCAGCACCTGCCACAAATGTGAGGCTCACGTGTCTGTGGCTGTAGCAGCACCTGCCACGGATGTGAGGCTCACGTGTCTGTGGCTGTAGCAGCACCTGCCGTGGATGTGAGGCTCACGTGTCTGTGGCTGTAGCAGCACCTGCCACGGATGTGAGGCTCACGTGTTTGTGGCTGTAGCAGCACCTGCCGCAGATGTGAGGCTCACGTGTCTGTGGCTGTAGCAGCGCCTGCCGCGGATGTGAGGCTCACGTGTCTGTGGCTGTAGCAGCACCTGCCGTGGATGTGAGGCTCATGTGTCTGTGGCTGTAGCAGCACCTGCCGCAGATGTGAGGCTCACGTGTCTGTGGCTGTAGCAGCACCTGCCGTGGATGTGAGGCTCACGTGTCTGTGTCTGTAGCAGCACCTGCCGCGGATGTGAGGCCAGGGGTGCAGCTAAGGTTTTTGTGGCCCCAAGCGGACTGTAGGAAGCGGCCCTATCCTGCGGCGCGCGAAGCATGCCGTGGCGAAAAATGGGTGTGGCTATCCCGCATAATTGGGCGTGGCCATGACATGTGGGTGGAGCTGGATGGCGGATTGGGGCGGGGCTGTTTTCAGGGAAAATGGATGTGGGGGTGATTGAGGCGCACGCAGCGCGCCGCGCCGAAAGATGGATTTGGCCATGACATTGTATGGGCGGAGCTTAACCATAGCACAGCAAATATAGCCAACTATGACCATTAAATAATAAATGCAGCAACAGTTACTCCAGACACCAGAAAATAAAAACGCAATTTGTGCAACATTTCAGCAGAAAACAAACGCAATTTGTGCAACATTTCAACAGAAATCAAACACAATTTGGGCCACATTTCAGCAGAAATCAAACGCAATTTGGGCCACATTTCAGCAGAAATCAAACGCAATTTGGGCACATTTTCAGCAGAAATCAAACGCAATTATGGCACATTTTCAACAGAAATCAAACGTAATTAGGGCCACATTTCAGCAGAAATCAAACGCAATTA
The DNA here is from genome assembly GCF_040937935.1 of Hyperolius riggenbachi. NCBI lineage: Eukaryota > Metazoa > Chordata > Amphibia > Anura > Hyperoliidae > Hyperolius > Hyperolius riggenbachi. Next base: position 9,004,267 of record NC_090646.1, on the reverse strand, counting down.
GGGCACATTTTCAGCAGAAATCAAACGCAATTAGGGCACATTTTCAGCAGAAATCAAATGCAATTAGGGCACAGTTCAGCAGAAATCAAACGCAATTAGGGCACATTTTCAGCAGATATCAAATGCAATTAGGGCACATTTTCAGCAGAAATCAAACACAATTAGGGAACAGTTCAGCAGAAATCAAACACAATTAAGGCACAGTTCAGCAGAAATCAAACACAATTAGGGCACAGTTCAGCAGAAATCAAACACAATTACGGAACAGTTCAGCAGATATCAAACGCAATTAGGGCACATTTTCAGAGCTGCAAAAAGAAAAGAATTTACTCACCTGGCACTGGCAGAAGTCTTCTCTCCCCGTCTCCTCTCCTGGCCGGCTCCTCAGGCGCGCAGTTCCCACGGAGCTCCCTCCCTCCTCCAATCTCCCGCGCTGATTGAATCAGGGCTACGGGAAGGTGGCCACCCGAAGCCCTGTACTGGAGGCATAAATAGTCTCCAGAGCAGGGCTTCGGCGGCGGCCATCTTCCCGTAGCCCTGCCCTGCTCTGCTCTGCCAGCCCCATGGGGCTGCGGGAAAACAGTGACGTCACGCCGACGTCACTGAGCCGCCGAGGCCCCTACGATCTTGAGGCCCCAAGCGGCCGCTTGGTTCGCTTTATGCCTCGCGGCGCCCCTGTGTGAGGCTCACGTGTCTGTGGCTGTAGCAGCACCTGCAGCTGATGTGAGGCTCACGTGTCTGTGGCTGTAGCAGCACCTGCCACGGATGTGAGGCTCACGTGTCTGTGGCTGTAGCAGCACCTGCCACGGATGTGAGGCTCACGTGTCTGTGGCTGTAGCAGCACCTGCCACGGATGTGAGGCTCACGTGTCTGTGGCTGTAGCAGCACCTGCCACGGATGTGAGGCTCACGTGTCTGTGGCTGTAGCAGCACCTGCCACGGATGTGAGGCTCACGTGTCTGTGGCTGTAGCAGCACCTGCCACGGATGTGAGGCTCACGTGTCTGTGGCTGTAGCAGCACCTGCCGCAGATGTGAGGCTCATGTGTCTGTGGCTGTAGCAGCACCTGCCACGGATGTGAGGCTCACGTGTCTGTGGCTGTAGCAGCACCTGCCACGGATGTGAGGCTCACGTGTCTGTGGCTGTAGCAGCACATGCCGCGGATGTGAGGCTCACGTGTCTGTGGCTGTAGCAGCACCTGCCACAGGTATGAGGCTCATGTGTCTGTGGCTGTAGCAGCACCTGCCGCGGATGTGAGGCTCACGTGTCTGTGGCTGTAGCAGCACATGCCGCGGATGTGAGGCTCACGTGCCTGCAACTGTAGCAGCACCTGCCGCGGATGTGAGGCTCACGTGTCTGTGGCTGTAGCAGCACCTGCCGCGGATGTGAGGCTCACGTGTCTGTGGCTGTAGCAGCACCTGCCACGGATGTGAGGCTCATGTGTCTGTGGCTGTAGCAGCACCTGCCGCAGATGTGAGGCTCATGTGTCTGTGGCTGTAGCAGCACCTGCCACGGATGTGAGGCTCACGTGTCTGTGGCTGTAGCAGCACCTGCCACGGATGTGAGGCTCATGTGTCTGTGGCTGTAGCAGCACCTGCCACGGATGTGAGGCTCACGTGTCTGTGGCTGTAGCAGCACCTGCCACGGATGTGAGGCTCACGTGTCTGTGGCTGTAGCAGCACATGCCGCGGATGTGAGGCTCACGTGTCTGTGGCTGTAGCAGCACCTGCCACAGGTATGAGGCTCATGTGTCTGTGGCTGTAGCAGCACCTGCCGCGGATGTGAGGCTCACGTGTCTGTGGCTGTAGCAGCACATGCCGCGGATGTGAGGCTCACGTGCCTGCAACTGTAGCAGCACCTGCCGCGGATGTGAGGCTCACGTGTCTGTGGCTGTAGCAGCACCTGCCGCGGATGTGAGGCTCACGTGTCTGTGGCTGTAGCAGCACCTGCCACGGATGTGAGGCTCATGTGTCTGTGGCTGTAGCAGCACCTGCCGCAGATGTGAGGCTCATGTGTCTGTGGCTGTAGCAGCACCTGCCACGGATGTGAGGCTCACGTGTCTGTGGCTGTAGCAGCACCTGCCACGGATGTGAGGCTCATGTGTCTGTGGCTGTAGCAGCACCTGCCACGGATGTGAGGCTCACGTGTCTGTGGCTGTAGCAGCACATGCCGCGGATGTGAGGCTCACGTGCCTGCAACTGTAGCAGCACCTGCCGCGGATGTGAGGCACACGTCCCTATGGCTAAAGTTGTTAAATAGCAGACACTATTGATGAGCAGAAATTACACTGATGCGTAATTAGTAATCGTAATTCGCAATTACGCATCGTAATCATAATTCAAAAATTTGGGAAAAATTGTAATAAATTTCTTAAGTTATTGTAATAATTCGTAATTTTGCTTCATGTACAGACTTTATCAGTGAATAGCAGAGCCCCCATACATGCTATTGCTACCATATTCCTGCATATGTTGAGGAGAATAGTGGATATAAGTCAACAAAAATACATTTTTGTACCTTGTAGTTTTTTTTAGAAAATCGATTTTAAAAATACAAAGGAAAATGGTTTTTAAACTGTCATTTTTCTGAGTCGATTTTCTCAATAACTACAAACTATTTTGGAAAACGTATTTTTGGATGTGTGCCCACTATTCTGCATAACATATGTAGCAGCACTTTTGGTGACAATAGCCTGTATGAGGGCTTTGCTAATCAATCAATTTGGCACAAAATTACAGTATGTGAAAATTACATAAATTCATGAGAAATTGCGAATGATTATACAAAATCAATTGAATTAACAATTTGTAACTACACATAGGCGTAATTGGGAAAATTAACACAAAAATTTGTGTGAACGTAATTAGCTGATTATGATCATAGGCATTACAGGCCACTGCCTAGATTGATATTGGTTCTGGATGGTGATATGCCCCTGATTAAGCCCCACCCCATGAACTAAGCCGAACCTACTGGATGAAGCCACACCTTCCAGATGAAGCCATGCCCCATGGGTGTTTGTACCTCCTTCTGTTCCCTTGTGCCTCCTTCTGCCTCCTTGTGCTACCTCTGCCACCCCATGTGTCCCTCTGTCCTCCTGTGCCTCCTTCTGTCTCCTTGTGCTACCTCTGCCACCCTATGTGTCCCTCTGTCCTCCTGCACCTCCTTCTGTCTCCTTGTGCTACCTCTGCCACCCCATGTGTCCCTCTGTCCTCCTGTGCCTCCTTCTGTCTCCTTGTGCTACCTCTGCCACCCTATGTGTCCCTCTGTCCTCCTGTGCCTCCTTCTGTCTCCTTGTGCTACCTCTGCCACCCTATGTGTCCCTCTGTCCTCCTGTGCCTCCTTCTGTCTCCTTGTGCTACCTCTGCCACCCTATGTGTCCCTCTGTCCTCCTGCACCTCCTTCTGTCTCCTTGTGCTACCTCTGCCACCCCATGTGTCCCTCTGTCCTCCTGTGCCTCCTTCTGTCTCCTTGTGCTACCTCTGCCACCCTATGTGTCCCTCTGTCCTCCTGCACCTCCTTCTGTCTCCTTGTGCTACCTCTGCCACCCCATGTGTCCCTCTGTCCTCCTGTGCCTCCTTCTGTCTCCTTGTGCTACCTCTGCCACCCTATGTGTCCCTCTGTCCTCCTGCACCTCCTTCTGTCTCCTTGTGCTACCTCTGCCACCCCATGTGTCCCTCTGTCCTCCTGTGCCTCCTTCTGTCTCCCTTTCGGCCTTCTTCTCTTTCCCTTTGTGCCTCTTTCTGTCTTATTGTGCCACGTCTGCCCCCCTGTGCATCCAAAGATAGAATAAAAGGAAACAATGCCCTAGGCAAGCAACAACTTTCGGCCCATGCTTGATGGCTATCTAGCTTTTTTGACAAGATTTGTTGGGGGTTAGCATAAACTGGCCCCTAGACTCTTTTCAGGCCATAGGCACCTGCCTAATTTTCCTTGTGGATGATATGGCTCTGTGTGCGTCCCTCTGTGCCTCTCTCTGTCCCACTGTGCCTCCATCTGTTACTGTACCCCTTTGTGCCTCTCTCTGTCACCTTGTCCCACTATCTGTTCCTGTCCCCCTCCTGTGCTCCCTCAGTCCAGTGTGTAAATGTAGAGTGAGTGTAGCACAGCAGAAGCTGTGCTCTCATCTCCCCTCTGGAGTCCAGTGCTGTGCCTGTGCAACCACCCTGTCTGTTTTCTGCTCCCTCTAGTGCCAGCATCTCACTCTCCCCATGTAGCGTGTAATCACACTGCATGTGGTAGGAGATGCTGGGCATTAGGGGAAGTAGTGAGTGGACAGGCAGAAGCGCAGCACTGGACTCCAGCAGAGAAGTGAGAGCACAGCTCCTGCTGCACCATACCCTGCATTCACACACTAAGTTAGGGTAGTGCAGGAAGGGGGTAGGCAATGAAACGAGACAGGATCGGCAGGTTGTTTGTATCTCAGGGTCTCCTGGTATTATACATCCACCCTATACGGCACATGGTTAATATTCTCTAGTGTGTGGTGTTTCTATTTTTTTCAGGGTGGGGGGGGGGGGGTGGAGAGGTGGTGGTGACACGGGACTTCTTGCCTGGAGTGACAAGAAGCTTAGAAATGTCCCTGTAGACACTATTTGTACATCGTATTTTCGTGACACTTGGTTATTGATAGTTGCCTTCCTCACAGGTATCACAGCTCCGCTACTCACCTTCCCTCTGTAGCCGGGAGCTCTGGTTCCCCCCACCCTCTGCATCTCCTGCACGGCATTCGCCAGGGAATACACTGCTCGGTCTATTGCAAGGAAACTTCCATAATCATGTTCCATATCAAACCCTCTATATTGAAATGGAGCTAAATCGTCAGGGCAGTTAGAAATGTCTTCATTTTGAAATTGATTAAAATATTTCATCTTTTTCTCATTTGCAATATTGCATTTAAATAGAAGTAAGTAAATGTCATCCAGTATTGGATCTCCGGGGTAATTAACTTTCTTAGCTTTACGTAATCTCATCTTTAGGCTGTGAATTACTGTAGACTTCGATCCAAAAACCAAACTAAAGTTAAGCATCACTACCTGATCCTTTATTGCTATATCTGTAGATTGAATAAATGTTTCTGGGAGGATAAATGTTTTGTTACTTTGCCCAGCACTCCATAAAGAAAAGGCTTTAGAATGTGTCTGATATCTGCCACACACTATTACCACCTGGGCTGTGTATTCCTTATGGTCAGGGGAATAAGTAGAGCCCGATATGTGTGCAGAGGGGAGTGAAATAACAGCTTCAATACAGATCCCATTCCTGGTAAACTCTTTTTTCAGCTCCTGGAGTTCCTGGTCTGCGCTGCCATCAGACAGTATAACGATTACAACCCAATTCCAACTAAACTCTTTCAGGAAGAAAGTGATGGCCTTAGTTCTCAGGTGATCATTTTGTGCGGTGTTAAAATAAGATTTATAAATATCGTTATCTCGAGAGAGAGAATTGCTTGCTTCATAGCTGACCTGCGGTACAAACAGAAATAACATTACTGCAGACAGGGCTAGATTTAGCACTAGGCGCACTAGGCACAGGCCTAGAGGCACCAGCATGTTGAGAGGTTACCAAAATTCATAGGGAGCCTGGATTATCAATATAAATTCAATTTATTAACAATTGTACAAAAACCACAACATGATTATTAAAATCAATTAAAACTCTCGCTAGCGCCAGCCTAAGGATCAAGCCAAGGACCTGTGGGTGCACCTCAAGTACCGGTATTTTTAATTTTTCTTCAGGCCTCTTTTTGCAAGTCCCTTGTGCTAGCAGCAAAACACCATCAAGCAGGTACTAATCTTCAATCCAACCCGTGTGCTTTTCTTTATGCACGCCTCTTTCCCAAAGAATTACGCTCTCATTACTTGCACATACAGAGCAAAACCCTAACAGGCCGAGCAACAACCAGTTAACTTGCAGACATAGCACAATCTTCAGTGGAGCCAAGAATTGACAAACAGCATAACTGGACAGCGTCCTCTATAATATGCAACAGTTCCTTATTGCTCATTACTTATTTCCGCATAGCGGCGGATTACTCACGTGCCCCATTTATTTGATACTTTCTTTTCCTACTACACGTTTGTTGTCAAAGTTCCCAAACACGGAGGCGGCAGCGGTGTATAACATGCGCAGCAGCGCTATCCGGGTGCAGGGCCTGACGGGAAGAGAGCGGAGGCACGGGTGGATCAGCTGACCAATGTGATGGCGTCCAACACGTGACGCGTTTCACCAATCAGGTTTCTTCAGACGTGTACGCGCAGAAGGGCGCGTTCACCTTTATATATGGTCGCGTACCCTTCTGCCAATTAGATCATCAATGTGGGAATGATCCTGAGAGACATCTTGTGGCCATTTTTGGTACTACAGGGGAAAGACTTATAAGAAGACTTTTAGATTCATATCACTATTTATACCATACGGCTGCATTGAATTACATTTGTAGATCCAAAAGGATTCCTTTTTTAGGAGTTCTCGATCAAAATCGCCCCTTCTTGGGCTTATGTTCAGTTTGTATATTCCTGTTGCTTTTAAATATTTTGGATCTGCATTATGAACATCCCTAAAATGAACCGCTATAGGACTTTTTTCCTCCTTGGCCTTTATATTATTAACATGTTCTTGAATTCTTGCCCTAAGTGGCCTATAGGTTTTTCCAATGTAAATTTTATTACAGGTACACTTTAGTTGGTATATGACTTTCTCTGTTCCACAATCAATTTAATCCCTAATTTCAAAGGAGGCTGAATTATCAAAATTCGAGAAGGTCCCACCCTTTTGCATGTATGGGCACATCAGGCAATTACAACACCTGAACATACCCTTTTTATTTCTCCTCGCTATACCTGGTCTATTCTTGACCCTAAATTCGCTACTGACCAACATATCTGATAAATTTCTTCCTCTCCTTGCTGCCATATGTGCATAGTCTCCCACCAGCCCCCCTATAATGGGATCTCTGCCCAAAAGGTGCCAATGTTTTGTAAGTACATCTCTAATTTCATTAAAGTGAGCACCATATGTAGTCACCACCCTAATAAGGCCATCATCTGTCTTAAGTTTTTTAGGGGAAAATGCCATATTACATGCAAGCAGGTCGGACCTCCTCTTTGCAATAGCTCTATAGTGAGTCCTATTAACAATATGTCTCGGATACCCCCTTGCCAGCAACCTTGTCTTTAAGGCATCAGCTTCTTGTTTGTAGTCTTCAATACTACTGCAATTACGTCGCAAGCGCATGAACTGTCCCGTAGGGACCGCCCACTTTTGCGATGGTAAGTGCGCACTGTTTGCTGACAAGAGGGTATTTCCGGCAGTATCCTTTCGAAAGGTTGATGTAGTCAGTATATGACCATCTTTTTTGATCTTTAAATCAAGGAAAGATATCTCCGTCTGACTGAAGGTATAAGTCAAGAAGATATTTCTATCATTGCAATTTAATTCTTTCACGAAATCATGAAGCTGACTCTCCGATCCCTTCCATAGGACCAGGATATCATCCACATAGCGTAGCCAGAGGGCAACATGCTCCCGATAACCGTGCATATGCTTCACCTCGGTCTCCTCCCAAAATCCTAGGTGGAGAGTCAGGCACGCATATGACGGGGAGCATGCCGCCCCCATGGCCACGCCCCTCTTTTGTCGATATAATTCACCCTTGAATTCAAAATAGTTATTGTTCAGAATCATTTTCATTAAATTGATTGTGGAACAGAGAAAGTCATATACCAACTAAAGTGTACCTGTAATAAAATTTACATTGGAAAAACCTATAGGCCACTTAGGGCAAGAATTCAAGAACATGTTAATAATATAAAGGCCAAGGAGGAAAAAAGTCCTATAGCGGTTCATTTTAGGGATGTTCATAATGCAGATCCAAAATATTTAAAAGCAACAGGAATATACAAACTGAACATAAGCCCAAGAAGGGGCGATTTTGATCGTGAACTCCTAAAAAAGGAATCCTTTTGGATCTACAAATGTAATTCAATGCAGCCGTATGGTCTAAATAGTGATATGAATCTAAAAGTCTTCTTATAAGTCTTTCCCCTGTAGTACCGAAAATGGCCACAAGATGGCTCTCAGGATCATTCCCACATTGATGATCTAATTGGCAGAAGGGTACGTGACCATATATAAAGGTGAACGCGCCCTTCTGCGCGTACACGTCTGAAGAAACCTGATTGGTGAAACGCGTCACGTGTTGGACGCCATCACGTTGGTCAGCTGATCCACCCGTGCCTCTGCTCTCTTCCCGTCAGGCCCTGCACCCGGATAGCGCTGCTGCGCATGTTATACACCGCTGCCGCCTCCGTGTTTGGGAACTTTGACAACAAACGTGTAGTAGGAAAAGAAAGTATCAAATAAATGGGGCATGTGAGTAATCCGCCGCTATGCGGAAATAAGTAATGAGCAATAAGGAACTGTTGCATATCATAGAGGACGCTGTCCAGTTATGCTGTTTGTCAATTCTTGGCTCAACTGAAGATTGTGCTATATCTGCAAGTTAACTGGTTGTTGCTCGGCCTGTTAGGGTTTTGCTCTGTATGTGCAAGTAATGAGAGCGTAATTCTTTGGGAAAGAGGCGGGCATAAGGAAAAGCACACGGGTTGGATTGAAGATTAGTACCTGCTTGATGGTGTTTTGCTGCTAGCACAAGGGACTTGCAAAAAGAGGCCTGAAGAAAAATTATAATTACCGGTACTTGAGGTGCACCCACAGGTCCTTGGCTTGATCCTTAGGCTGGCGCTAGCGAGAGTTTTAATTGATTTTAATAATCATGTTGTGGTTTTTGTACAATTGTTAATAAAATTAAATTTATATTGATAATCCAGGCTCCCTATGAATTTTGGTGAATTAATTAGTGAGCATATAGGTGAGACAGGATCTTAAATCCAGGTGATATCCCGCATTGTGGTTGTTTGTTATGTTGAGAGGTTACCCCCGGAGCATAGAGAGCTGGATGGGTAGACTAGATATGACTGTCCATCCAGTCCATCCAACCAACCAGCTCTCTATGTTCTGGAGATGGTGAAATCAGCATGGCTCCAGAAATAAGAGTGTAGACACGCCCAGTATGAAGGGGGGGGGTAGGTTAAAGGTGATGGCTGGAAACCCACAAACCTGCATTTTTGTCAAGATCTGCATGATTGTGGGTGCAGCAGAGGCCGAGTTTAGGGTAACAGAACTCCTGTGCCTATAGGCTTCCAAGAGGTAATCCAAGTATAAATTCTTATTTGTAAGCTGTAAATATCTGGTGAATTTAATTGTGACCAAACACTCTCATAGAGATCAAGTAAAGATTGTATTATTTGTAGTGAAGACAGCATTACTCTACATTTCTAGGGTCCACACAAGGGGCTTGATTCATTAAGCTGCTCTTAACATTACAGAGGCCAAGCAAGATATGCACATCAAAATGTTAGTGACTAGAGATGGAGCAAACCTCAAATTTTCAGTTCGCGTACCACGAACACGAACTTCCGCATAGGTTTGCGAACCGGCAAACTCGGCGAACCGCAATAGACTTCAGTGGGCAGGAGAACTTGAAAAACTACAAACACTGTTTCTGGTCACAAAAGTGATGGAAAAGTTGTTTCACAGGGTGTAACACCTGGAGGGAGCATGGCGGAGTGGGATACTAAAGGGCAGAAATCACATTGTATACAAGAATACAGAGGCGCCAGTAGGATAAAACAAGATAAAAAGTTTAAAACGTTTTTCGGTGGCGGTGGTGGACCAACCACACACAAACAGACCAACGAGAGCTGTTGATTGTAGAAAAGGCAATTTATTCACATACTCCTAAGTAAAAATGCAACGCGTTTCACGGGCAAACATCCCGCTTCATCAGGCAATAGACGAACGGAGTATCTCACTAAAAATGACAGAAATGTAAAGCATATCAGGGAACTGAGCACAGATGTGAGGGGTAGCAAAAAGAAGGGGGGATTTATTTATTCTGGTGCATAGTATATGGAATATTACAACCGTCTGTATGGGGTATTTAAATATGAGGTATACAGGAATGGGAAGGGGCAGCTTGTGCCACAGATTCACAAGGGTTAGGAGGGGACAGCCTGTATGGGGACGTGAGTGTGGAGGCCTAGGGATGGAGGGGTATAGGAGGATGGGATCGGTGCTGGCTGGAGTGGGTCCAGGAAATCAATAAAAGCTTACTGAAGGATTGGTGTGCATGGTGAGACGTTTGGCTAATAGTGGGAACGATATTGAGAGAGTGTAAATATCAGACACAATTAAGTTCAGACAGGTAACTATGTACATCCATAATTTTTGAACATGCTAAAAGCTAATAACTAAGACGAAAAACCAGCGTAAATTGAAGAGGAAGGTCGCACTTACCGGCTCTGTGTCAAAAGATAGCTTGGCACCTCTGTGCAGTGCGACCTGCGAGTGGTGTTTATGTAGGGAGAATGAATTGTATGTCCGGTCTGGAGCGCGGGAGCTGACACCAATAGGTGTCTGTTGTGGGCGGGCTTAAGAGTGATGGACGGGATAGGGGGCGAGCACGAAGTGCGAATGACCTGTGTGTGTGTTGGTAAGGAGGTGACGTGTCATGACGCGCACGTAGCGGCCTGTGTCCCGATAGTATGACGCGTGTGCGTCTCAGGGTAGGGGAGGCGCGCATGCGCAAATTACGTAAGTGACTCTGGCATTGGTGGAAGGCGGGTTGTGTCATAGCGGTGGCCAGCGCCTGCGCGAAAGTGCGGGGAGTGATCATGCCGCCATATTAAATGCGGGCAAAATGCGGCCAGCAATAGATTATTATGATAACAGCGCGTAGATTAGTGATGCTTATAACAATTCCACCAACACTCGGAGCAAATCTTAATGCCATACATACAGCTATGGGTCAATTGGCACATGTCTGTGGAGTATATGGCTTTTGTTACAATGGTGTTAGGCAATGGACATAGTACCAGAAATAGATTGTCACCATCTAGTGGTGTATATGCAGATTACACGAGATTTCAATTTTTTCGCCCTGCAAACGCAATGTACATATATATATATATATATATATATATAAAAACACATATACACACGCACCTATGCATGTGTAGAGAATAGGTGATTGTAACACAAGGTGAAATTAAAATACAATAAACTAAAAATTATATAAAAACTAAAGTGGAGAAGCAATTAATAAAGAAGAGTAAAAATATATAAAAAAACAAGTGACATACATGTATATATAAAAAAAGGGGGGGGGAAAAAAGCGCATTTGTCATAGATATATACATAAAAGCACAAACATCACAAATTGTCAACTCGTTTTGTACCGGTAATATGCTAAAATATAAAATGATCAAAATGACAGAGATAAAATAGGCGGAGAGTGTGTCTATTTTCATTTTTCTTTAGACGCCTGAGTTTAATCTATAAACATTATTTCTAAAAAGAAGAGAGGACTCTATTAAAAAGAGAAAAGAATATAATGTTAAAGTGGTGAATTAGTAGATTTTTTCAAGAATTTCGTTTAAACCCCCTGGAGATAGGGTCTTCAGAATTTGGATCCAGAACATTTCGCGTTTCTTGAGAGAGTCAAAAGAGTCGTGACGGTTGTGCGGAATGGATTCGATGAACGTGATACGGAGGAGTGAAGGGTCGCTGTTGTGGTGGGTGGAAAAGTGACGCGAGACACTGTGCAGTGGGTATTTGTTTATTATGTTTCTTTTGTGCTGACCTGTTCTGCTTCGTGCTTGCTGAGTGGTTCTACCCACATACTGCAGCCTGCATGGGCAAGTGATAACATAAATAAGGTATTTGGTTTCACAGGTAATGGTTTCTTTGATGTGATATTCTGTTTTCGTTACATGTGAACTGAAAGATTGGGTATTTTCGACGAATTGGCAGGCTAGGCATTTTTTGTGTTTACACGGGAAGCTGCCTGGTGTATTGGTAACGGGAGTGTGTTTCGTATCTGTAGGTGTCTGGCGGAGTCTACTTGGGGCCAGTATACTGCTGAGATTGGGAGCGCGTCTGTACGTGATGGTGGGTCTAGGCGGTATGATGGATTGTAGGTAGGGGTCTTGGAGGAGAATTTCCCATCTGTTATTGAGGATGTTGCGGATCGACTGATGTTGGGCACTGTATCTGGTAATGAACCTGGGCATGTCTGAGTACTGTGTCTTGGCTTTGAGTTGTGGTGAGTTGGCAGATGTTGCTTTGTGTTGTGCATCAAATAATAATTTCTTGGGATATTTGCGCTCAGTAAACTTCTTAGTAAGGATTTTGGACTGGGTGTTATACTGTTGTATATCTGTGCATTTACGGTAAATTCTCTTATACTGGCAGTATGGGGTATTTTTTGTCCATGGGCGGTGGTGGAAACTGTTATAGTGTATGTAATTATTGGCGTCTACGGGTTTGAAGAAGGTTTTAGTTTTAATGTATGGTGGATCTGTGTATAGGATGAGGTCTAGATATTCTATAGAGACTGGGTCAGAGTGAGAAGTGAACTGTAGGCCGGCCGAGTTGGTGTTTAGGTAATTTAGAAAGGACGGAATCAGGTTAGGAGGGCCTTTCCAAATGAATATTAAATCATCTATGTACCGCTTGTAGAAAATGATATTGTTGTGGAATGGGTTGTTACTGTACATTTTTGTTTGTTCAAAGAATCCCATTGCTAGGTTAGCGTAGGAAGGGGAGAAGGAACTTCCCATAGATACGCCGCTGACCTGATGATACGTTTGTTCTTGGAAAGTGAAAACGTTATTCTGAAGGATAAATTCGGTGCACTGCATAAGGAATGTTTGTTGGATGCGTGGCATGGATGTGTTAGATTGGAGATAATATTGTAAAGCTGTAAGTCCAAAAGTGTGTGGTATGTTCGTGTATAGAGATGTGACATCGCAGGTGAGCCACGTGTAGTCTTCCTGCCACGGGATGGACTGACTAAAGCTAATAAGATGTTGGGAATCTTTGATGAAGGACGGCAGAGACTGTACATGCGGCTGGAGGTGTGTATCAATAAAACGAGATAGGTTGCTAGTGGCGGAGTCGATTCCGGAAATGATGGGTCTACCTGGTGGTTTATGGATGTCTTTATGGATTTTGGGCAGGTAGTAGAAGAAGGGGGTTTTTGGATGGTGGTTTATAATAAAGTTTCTTTCATTTTTGGTGATGATATTGTTTAGTAGGGCTTCTCCAATGAACTGTTTCAAGGTTTTGTTAATTTCAGGGGTGGGGTCAGTGGGTAGTGGTTTGTAGTGTTTAGGGTTGTTGAGTAATCGTAGGGATTCTTCTATGTAGTCGGTTTTGTTGAGGATGACTATCCCGCCCCCCTTATCTGCTGGTTTGATGATGATATTAGGGTTATTTTTCAGAGTTTTGAGGGCTATTCTTTCTGGTTTGGTGAGGTTAGATGTGCTAATAATATCTGGAATGTTTAATTCTTGTAGATCTTTCAAGACTAGGGAATAAAAAGTGTCGACATAATTGCCTTTGGAGGCTGTAGGATAAAATAGTGAGCGGCCTTTGAGTTTGGTGTTAATGTATTTTTCAGTTTCAATTTCGGCTGTGGATATCGAGACAATGGGGAGTGTGTCGTTATTGGTGATGATGAGCTGGGTTATGTCTGTCTGTATCGGGGCGTTATGTTTTTTTATTGCAAAATGTCTTTTCAAGGTAAGTTTACGGATATAGGTGTTGAGATCGGTAAATAATTCAAATAGGTCAGACTGATTTGTGGGGCAAAAAGAGAGGCCTTTATCTAATATGCACGTCTCTTGTTTGGTGAGGGTGTGATGGGATAGATTAAATATGCTTTTTTTGGGGGGGGTAGTGGGAGGGGGAATTAAAACGGGGAGTTGTATTATTACCTTTTGTTTCTTTTTTCTTTGGCCTCGACATCCTCGTTTTCTGTGTCTGGTAATGGTCGTTTCATTTTGTTTGTGGGTTTCAGAAATGACTGGGCTGAGATGGGACTGGGTAGTTGTTTGGAGAGGGTATTCTGGGATAACGAGGCTGGTAAATCTAAAAAAGAGGGTGACAGGGATTGGTCTTGTGTTTCTGTGTTGGTGTTGTGTTGGGGGCCGTTAAATATAAGGAACTTGTTACTGTTTGCTTGTATTTGGTCTGGGTGTGGGGGAAGGGGGGAGGGTGGTGTGTGTGAGCCGACTTCAGAAGGTGAGTTAGGATTTGAGTTGTATACACTGATTTGGGAGATCCTGATGTCGGTATCTATATTATCGTCGGAGGTTGTCCGTAGAGTGTTATCGTCTTTCAGAGGCATATTCGTAGGACATTTTTTTCATTGTGAGACACTCTCACAATGAAAAAATGTCCTACGAATATGCCTCTGAAAGACGATAACACTCTACGGACAACCTCCGACGATAATATAGATACCGACATCAGGATCTCCCAAATCAGTGTATACAACTCAAATCCTAACTCACCTTCTGAAGTCGGCTCACACACACCACCCTCCCCCCTTCCCCCACACCCAGACCAAATACAAGCAAACAGTAACAAGTTCCTTATATTTAACGGCCCCCAACACAACACCAACACAGAAACACAAGACCAATCCCTGTCACCCTCTTTTTTAGATTTACCAGCCTCGTTATCCCAGAATACCCTCTCCAAACAACTACCCAGTCCCATCTCAGCCCAGTCATTTCTGAAACCCACAAACAAAATGAAACGACCATTACCAGACACAGAAAACGAGGATGTCGAGGCCAAAGAAAAAAGAAACAAAAGGTAATAATACAACTCCCCGTTTTAATTCCCCCTCCCACTACCCCCCCCCCAAAAAAGCATATTTAATCTATCCCATCACACCCTCACCAAACAAGAGACGTGCATATTAGATAAAGGCCTCTCTTTTTGCCCCACAAATCAGTCTGACCTATTTGAATTATTTACCGATCTCAACACCTATATCCGTAAACTTACCTTGAAAAGACATTTTGCAATAAAAAAACATAACGCCCCGATACAGACAGACATAACCCAGCTCATCATCACCAATAACGACACACTCCCCATTGTCTCGATATCCACAGCCGAAATTGAAACTGAAAAATACATTAACACCAAACTCAAAGGCCGCTCACTATTTTATCCTACAGCCTCCAAAGGCAATTATGTCGACACTTTTTATTCCCTAGTCTTGAAAGATCTACAAGAATTAAACATTCCAGATATTATTCCCACATCTAACCTCACCAAACCAGAAAGAATAGCCCTCAAAACTCTGAAAAATAACCCTAATATCATCATCAAACCAGCAGATAAGGGGGGCAGGATAGTCATCCTCAACAAAACCGACTACATAGAAGAATCCCTACGATTACTCAACAACCCTAAACACTACAAACCACTACCCACTGACCCCACCCCTGAAATTAACAAAACCTTGAAACAGTTCATTGGAGAAGCCCTACTAAACAATATCATCACCAAAAATGAAAGAAACTTTATTATAAACCACCATCCAAAAACCCCCTTCTTCTACTACCTGCCCAAAATCCATAAAGACATCCATAAACCACCAGGTAGACCCATCATTTCCGGAATCGACTCCGCCACTAGCAACCTATCTCGTTTTATTGATACACACCTCCAGCCGCATGTACAGTCTCTGCCGTCCTTCATCAAAGATTCCCAACATCTTATTAGCTTTATTCAGTCCATCCCGTGGCAGGAAGACTACACGTGGCTCACCTGCGATGTCACATCTCTATACACGAACATACCACACACTTTTGGACTTACAGCTTTACAATATTATCTCCAATCTAACACATCCATGCCACGCATCCAACAAACATTCCTTATGCAGTGCACCGAATTTATCCTTCAGAATAACGTTTTCACTTTCCAAGAACAAACGTATCATCAGGTCAGCGGCGTATCTATGGGAAGTTCCTTCTCCCCTTCCTACGCTAACCTAGCAATGGGATTCTTTGAACAAACAAAAATGTACAGTAACAACCCATTCCACAACAATATCATTTTCTACAAGCGGTACATAGATGATTTAATATTCATTTGGAAAGGCCCTCCTAACCTGATTCCGTCCTTTCTAAATTACCTAAACACCAACTCGGCCGGCCTACAGTTCACTTCTCACTCTGACCCAGTCTCTATAGAATATCTAGACCTCATCCTATACACAGATCCACCATACATTAAAACTAAAACCTTCTTCAAACCCGTAGACGCCAATAATTACATACACTATAACAGTTTCCACCACCGCCCATGGACAAAAAATACCCCATACTGCCAGTATAAGAGAATTTACCGTAACTGCAAAGATATACAACAGTATAACACCCAGTCCAAAATCCTTACTAAGAAGTTTACTGAGCGCAAATATCCCAAGAAATTATTATTTGATGCACAACACAAAGCAACATCTGCCAACTCACCACAACTCAAAGCCAAGACACAGTACTCAGACATGCCCAGGTTCATTACCAGATACAGTGCCCAACATCAGTCGATCCGCAACATCCTCAATAACAGATGGGAAATTCTCCTCCAAGACCCCTACCTACAATCCATCATACCGCCTAGACCCACCATCACGTACAGACGCGCTCCCAATCTCAGCAGTATACTGGCCCCAAGTAGACTCCGCCAGACGCCTACAGATACGAAACACACTCCCGTTACCAATACACCAGGCAGCTTCCCGTGTAAACACAAAAAATGCCTAGCCTGCCAATTCGTCGAAAATACCCAATCTTTCAGTTCACATGTAACGAAAACAGAATATCACATCAAAGAAACCATTACCTGTGAAACCAAATACCTTATTTATGTTATCACTTGCCCATGCAGGCTGCAGTATGTGGGTAGAACCACTCAGCAAGCACGAAGCAGAACAGGTCAGCACAAAAGAAACATAATAAACAAATACCCACTGCACAGTGTCTCGCGTCACTTTTCCACCCACCACAACAGCGACCCTTCACTCCTCCGTATCACGTTCATCGAATCCATTCCGCACAACCGTCACGACTCTTTTGACTCTCTCAAGAAACGCGAAATGTTCTGGATCCAAATTCTGAAGACCCTATCTCCAGGGGGTTTAAACGAAATTCTTGAAAAAATCTACTAATTCACCACTTTAACATTATATTCTTTTCTCTTTTTAATAGAGTCCTCTCTTCTTTTTAGAAATAATGTTTATAGATTAAACTCAGGCGTCTAAAGAAAAATGAAAATAGACACACTCTCCGCCTATTTTATCTCTGTCATTTTGATCATTTTATATTTTAGCATATTACCGGTACAAAACGAGTTGACAATTTGTGATGTTTGTGCTTTTATGTATATATCTATGACAAATGCGCTTTTTCCCCCCCCCCTTTTTTTATATATACATGTATGTCACTTGTTTTTTTATATATTTTTACTCCTCTTTATTAATTGCTTCTCCACTTTAGTTTTTATATAATTTTTAGTTTATTGTATTTTAATTTCACCTTGTGTTACAATCACCTATTCTCTACACATGCATAGGTGCGTGTGTATATGTGTTTTTATATATATATATATATATATATATGTACATTGCGTTTGCAGGGCGAAAAAATTGAAATCTCGTGTAATCTGCATATACACCACTAGATGGTGACAATCTATTTCTGGTACTATGTCCATTGCCTAACACCATTGTAACAAAAGCCATATACTCCACAGACATGTGCCAATTGACCCATAGCTGTATGTATGGCATTAAGATTTGCTCCGAGTGTTGGTGGAATTGTTATAAGCATCACTAATCTACGCGCTGTTATCATAATAATCTATTGCTGGCCGCATTTTGCCCGCATTTAATATGGCGGCATGATCACTCCCCGCACTTTCGCGCAGGCGCTGGCCACCGCTATGACACAACCCGCCTTCCACCAATGCCAGAGTCACTTACGTAATTTGCGCATGCGCGCCTCCCCTACCCTGAGACGCACACGCGTCATACTATCGGGACACAGGCCGCTACGTGCGCGTCATGACACGTCACCTCCTTACCAACACACACACAGGTCATTCGCACTTCGTGCTCGCCCCCTATCCCGTCCATCACTCTTAAGCCCGCCCACAACAGACACCTATTGGTGTCAGCTCAGCCCATGTAACTACGCCCCCCAATCCCTCCCGCGCTCCAGACCGGACATACAATTCATTCTCCCTACATAAACACCACTCGCAGGTCGCACTGCACAGAGGTGCCAAGCTATCTTTTGACACAGAGCCGGTAAGTGCGACCTTCCTCTTCAATTTACGCTGGTTTTTCGTCTTAGTTATTAGCTTTTAGCATGTTCAAAAATTATGGATGTACATAGTTACCTGTCTGAACTTAATTGTGTCTGATATTTACACTCTCTCAATATCGTTCCCACTATTAGCCAAACGTCTCACCATGCACACCAATCCTTCAGTAAGCTTTTATTGATTTCCTGGACCCACTCCAGCCAGCACCGATCCCATCCTCCTATACCCCTCCATCCCTAGGCCTCCACACTCACGTCCCCATACAGGCTGTCCCCTCCTAACCCTTGTGAATCTGTGGCACAAGCTGCCCCTTCCCATTCCTGTATACCTCATATTTAAATACCCCATACAGACGGTTGTAATATTCCATATACTATGCACCAGAATAAATAAATCCCCCCTTCTTTTTGCTACCCCTCACATCTGTGCTCAGTTCCCTGATATGCTTTACATTTCTGTCATTTTTAGTGAGATACTCCGTTCGTCTATTGCCTGATGAAGCGGGATGTTTGCCCGTGAAACGCGTTGCATTTTTACTTAGGAGTATGTGAATAAATTGCCTTTTCTACAATCAACAGCTCTCGTTGGTCTGTTTGTGTGTGGTTGGTCCACCACCGCCACCGAAAAACGTTTTAAACTTTTTATCTTGTTTTATCCTACTGGCGCCTCTGTATTCTTGTATACAAAGTGATCCACCCTTGGTGGAAGGGTGATATACCCTCATTTCCTCTATCTACAGAGAGCGACATCTTAGTCCTGAGTGGGGTCAGGCCTAATCTCCCCACCTGCGTATACAGTGGTTGCTTTGGAGCAACCCAGGTTTGTAAGTATAATACTTACGTCTCACATTTTCTCCAACTTGTACATAACTTACTACACTATATTGGGCTCTCGGTCTCCATCTTCTCAGAAATCACATTGCATTCCTAAATTGGAGGCATAAAATGCTTGAAGACATCTTGCGTGTGTATACATGGATCAGCAGGTAGTGTAATTAGTGTACTGCTTCATACTGACAGACCAAACACACTGTGTAACACACCACAAACAGCTGTTTGTGTAGTGACGGCCGTGCTGGACTGGTGCGCACCATGGCGAGAGTGCAGGCAATGGCGGTTTTCAAGCCCATATGGTCGCCGGGCTGAGGTAGCTCAATGATAGAACAACAGTGACTGTCCAGCTGATCACATTTTTTATGTCCACAATGAAGCAACAACCTTATTATCTTGGGTGTGCCCCCCCCCCCCCCCCATATAGCCGGTCATTGCTTCATTGTGATACGCAAGCCCCTTCACCGCAGCAAAGTAATGTTCACAAAGAGGAATTGACACATGTACATGCCTTTTGTTTTGTTGTTGCAGCCACAGTGCAGCCAGACATATTAGCAGTGGCCGTAAAATTTCAGGAATCCACCTGGCGTCCAGGACCCTGTTGGTGATGGTGGAGAAGGCAGTCAAGCGGCCTGCAGGCAGAGGTGCTGTGTGGGGACTGACTTAGTCTTGGAGCAGGCAGTCACACGACGTGCAGGCAGAAATGCTGTGTGTGGGGGCTGACTTAGTCTTTGGGCTGGCAGTAGCCCTCCGGGATCCATGCCTCATTCTTTTTGATAAAGGTGAGGTACTGAACACTTTTCTGACCTAGGCGACTTCTCTTCTCACTGACAATGCCTCCAGCTGCACTGAAATTCCTTTCTGACAGGACACTTGAGGCAGGGCAAGCTAGAAGTTGGATAGAAAATTGTGACAGCTCTGGCCACAGGTCAAGCCTGCGCACCCAGTAGTCCAGGGGTTCATCATTGCTCAGAGTGTCTACATCCGCAGTTATGGCCAGGTAGTCGAGCGATTGGTGGAGGGTGGATCCGAAAGTGCTAAGGCGAGGCGTTTGATGAAAGAATGTCCGCATGTCCGACATCACCATGAGATCGCTAGAGCTTCCTGTCCTTGCCTGCGTGGACATGGGAGGAGGATTACTGCCAGTGGCACCTTTATTCCATTGTGCTGTGACATCATCCTTAAACGCACTGTAAAGCATACTTGCCAGCTAGTTGTGCAACTTCTGCATCCTTTCAGCCTTGTGGTTATTTGGTAACATCTCTGCCACTTTGTGCTTATACTGAGGGTCTAGTAGCGTTGCCACCCAGTACAGGTCATTCCCCTTGAATTTTTTTTATACGGGGGGTCCCTCAACAGGCTGAAAGGCATAAAAAACCCCATCTGCACAAAGTCAGATGCCGACCTACTAGCCATCTCCTCTTCCTCGTCCTCGTCCTCAGTAATGCCAGGTAAGTTCTCCTCCTCCCCCCAGCTACAAACAATACCACGGGAAAGGTGAGCAGCACAAGCCCCCTGCGATGCCTGCTGTGGTTGTTCTTCCGCCTCCTCCTCAAAAGACACCTTCCTTATCTGACTCCTCTTCCCCACACAACTCCTCCTCCCCCCCTCCTCTGTGCTGCCGCAGGTGTTGACTACAAATTTGGTGGTTGCCACAACTCTTCCTCCTCTTCCTTGCTCCTCTACAGCTTGATCCACCACTCTACGCACGGCATGCTCCCGGAAGAAAGCATATGGGATCAAGTCACTGATGGCGCCTTCACTGCGACTCAACAGGTTTGTCACCACCTCAAACGGATGCATGCCTTCAGGTATTTTGCATGAGTGTCCAGTACCTCGGCAACAAAATGCCCAGCTCCCCAGAGCCTGACCTTTGACTGTAGCTGTGCAGATACTCGTTTACGGCTTTCTCCTGTTGTAGCAGGCGGTCAAAGATCAGGAGCGTTGATTTCCAATGAGTCGGGCTATTGCAAATCAAGTGCCTCACTGGCAAGTTGTCCCTCTACTGAATATCGGCCAAGCACGCCATGGGCATGTAGGAATGCCTGAAATGCCTACACACCTTCCTGGCCTGCTTCAGGATCTGCTGCAAGCCTGGGTACTTACACACAAATGTTTGGATTATGAGATTCAGCACATGTGTCATGCAGGGTACATGTGTCAACCTGCCCAAATTTAAAGCCGAAATGAGATTGCTGCCATTGTCACACAACACGTTACCAATCTCCAGTTTGTGCAGGGTCAGCCACTGATCCACCTGTTTCTTCAAAACAGCCAGGAGGTCTGGTCCGGTGTGACTCTCGGCTTTGAGGCAAGACATGTCCAAGATGGCATTACACCATAGTACCTGGCATGCAGCATAGGCCCTGGGGAGCTGGGGGTGTGTAGTTGGAGAGGAGATTGCAGCACCAGTAGAGTAGCACCAGGTTGACCCAATGTGCCGTATAAGTAATGTACCTGCCCTGACCGTGCTTTGCAGGCCAGGCATCCATGGTCAGATGGACCCTTGACCCAACGCTGTGTGCCAGATATGACACCACTTGCCTTTCAATTTCACGGTACAGTTTGGGCATCACCTTTTGAGAAGTATAATTGCGGCTTGGTATCATCCACTGCGGTGTCCCAATCGCCACATATTTTCAGAAGGCCTCAGAGTCCACCAGCTGGTATGGTAACAGCTGGCGGGGTAACAGTTACACCAAGCCAGCTGTCAGACCCCAGGCAAGGGGGTGACTGGCAGACATTGGCTTTTTCCGCTCAAAGATTTAATTCATGGACACCTGGCTGCTGTGGGCAGAGGAGCAGGAACCGCACAAGGTGAGAGGCAGAGTGGGAGGGTGGCTGTGAAGGTGCAAGGGATAAAGGGGCTGAAGATGCTGCACCTGAAGGAGGAAGAGGAGGTGGAGGGTGGCTTTGCGTTTCTGTGCTGCTTTTCCTCAGGTGGTCTTCCCATTGCTGTTTGTGCTTTCTCACCATGTGCCTTCGTAAGGCAGTTGTCCCTAGGTGGGTCTTGGTCTTTCCATGACTACATTTTTGGTGGCAGAGAGTACAGATGGCATTGCTCTCATCTGAGGCAGGCACACACTCACTGCTGAGCCCTGGAATGATGGCACTCTGGTGGTAGCATATACACCTCCAGATAGCGCTCCAGTACTGGATTTCATGCCAGAGCAAATATTATCACCTCCACCAGCATCACCCTGTGAAGTTTACACTCACCAACAGTCATGGGCCAGTGTTACAGAGGCCATGCAGCACTTTTGGGGTATTACCAGGTTCCGCACACCTCGTGGCAATAGTTTCCACATGTATCCTTTACTTGGGGTGCTTGACTTTAGGTCACCACAAACACATTGCTCCAGAGATGTAACTCAATGTCAATAAAATAACTTTCATTGTGCTGCGTTCGTAAAAACAAGGTGGCTTTATTAACCTCCTGCCGCCCGCGTCACGCCAGTGGGCATGGCCGCGGCGGCAGCCCCAGGACCTGGGGCTCTGTTTAGCATGAGATCGCGCACATGGTGCGCGCGCATTTCATGCTCGGAGGGCGGAGCTCCGCCCCGCCTTCAGTCTCCGAGCGGCTATGGCCGCTCGGGAGACTGTTAGACGGCGATTACACCGTCTATTTACTAGGTGCAGCGCTGCGATGAGCAGCAGCGCTGCACTGGGGACAGCCGTGTGACACGGCTGTCCCCATGGGGGACAAGAGAGCGATCGGCTCTCATAGGCAGAAGCCTATGACAGCCGATCGCCATAATTGGCCGGCTGTGGGGAGGGAGGGAGGGAGCGAGGGAATAAATTTAAAGAAACGGGGTTTTAGAAAAAACAAACAAACAATAATATTTATTTAAAAAAAATAAACATGGGGGGAGCGATCAGACCCCACCAACAGAGAGCTCTGTTGGTGGGGAGAAAAGGGGGGGGGAGGATCACTTGTGTGCTGAGTTGTGCGGCCCTGCAGCTTGGCCTTAAAGCTGCAGTGGCCAATTTAGCTAAAAATGGCCTGGTCACTAGGTCGGGTTTAGCCCTGCAGTCCTCAAGTGGTTAAGACATTGCACTCACATGATTCAGGAGTAAGTAATAGCCTGCGGAGTTTGCAAGGAATGGGCTACACCCCATGCGGTCTCCCGGGCTGACCGCTGTGTGTGTTGTATTCCAAGCCGCGAGTCCCACAGTAGCCGCCGCTACACTTTCCTACTCTCCACGATTGCAAACTTCCGGGTATGGCCCCTCCCTACCGGTTTCGTCACCACGTGACTCATTCAGGGGATGGAGCCATACCACACTAAACGAACCTTTATCCCTATGGGCATGCCCTTACATTGTGTCATGCGTACCGGAGCCCAGGAGAGCATGGTTCTGCATACTTCCGCATTATACATTAATTCACAAAGATGTTATCAAATTTGAAGCTATTATTCATCTTCATCCATAACACTTATCTACTTATAATGACAGTGCATACAAATCTCCTATCCAGTACTAATCGCCATTAGCAGTTCCATCCTAAGGAGTGCATAGATACTGTAACCGACCTCATCACACACTGCTGAAAGGACCCCCATAAAAATCAATACCCTAATATGTACCATGAGGTAAAAATACAATTACAAATATATTTAAAATATGGTGAAAATGACAATTACAATAAAAATAAAAACAAAATAAAAATAAAATATATATTGCAGAAATATTTTTGTGCATACAAACCCACCATAACCCCTCAAGCTTGCTTTGTGCAACATATCTCCCCCTTCAGGGATCAGCATCAACTATCATCTATAAAACAATTCAAATCTACCTCTACGTTGAAACCCTTAGGGTACAGTGTCTCCATATGGAAGATCCACTGGGTTTCCTTTCTAGAAATCAATCTAATCCTATTTCCTCCCCTCCAGGGAATGTTGACTTTCTCCATTACACAAAAGGAAAGGGATCCAGGGTCACAGTTATACACCTTTCTAAAATGATCAGAAACCCTATGTCCCCTGACCCCCCTCCTAATCAGGAGCATAACAATAGGCCCTGCAAGGGAGGCACCTACAGGGGGGCCCAGAAGCCAATGGGGGCCCCATGGGGGGAGAAGTTTCATTTCCCTGTCCTGAGAGACTGACAACTAAGTGCACAGAGAGAAAAAAACGTTCTGCTTTCTGCACAATTGTTCTAATGACTGCATCTGCTCAGCCACTGAAAAATAATCATACAAGGTTTTGCAGATAAAGGTTTGTAGACAGTTCCTATTCAGTGTGCAGTAGGGTCTTGTGTACTACAATGCCTTGCCCCCAGCCTCTCTACCCCTCCCCAAGTGCTCTGTACTTTAGTGATGCTGGAGGCGTCTGCAGAGCCAGTTATGCTCCATCAGAAATGGACAGAGTGAGTGTAATAAGCTGAAGTTGGGAGCACACTCGTCTGTCAGTTTTCTGTATGCATTTTCTGTATACCACGTGTGTCTGTATGTGTAAAAACATGCACGTTTTATCACAGAAGCTAATGTAATTGATAGAGAAAATGCCTAAGGTGCTTCACTGCTGTCTGTTTTTATCTCCTTGGGAAAACCCATTCAAGTCAAGTGTACATGTGATGAAACGCGGAAAAGCCGCTGCCTCTCAAGGTGAGGCGGCTGTTTCTGCGTCCAGCATGCCGTCACAACGCGGAAAAAACGCTGCATGCTGCATAGGCAGAGCGGCGGAATCCGCATTGGTAACGGCGGAATCCGCATTGGTAACGGCGGAATCCGCATTGGAGGCGGCTCCCGCACTCAGTTCACTGGATACATTGCAAAACAGTACTGGTGTGGCTGGGACTGATAGTCCACCTAGATTCAGAGTGACACGCGCGCGCGCACAGAGGCAGAGCTTAAATAACAGCCAGAAGGGAGTCAGCTGATCAGGCGGGTCAGCTGACATTTTCCACTACTCTCATTGGTCCAGCAATTAGGGAGGTCCTGGAAAGGTCCTTGTGTATATATACTGCTGGCTGTTCACTTGCTCTTTGTCTGGCGTTGCGATCACATACGTGGGAGCACCCAGATCCGTAGTCAGATCCGCAAGTGTGCCGGGACCAGCTGGAGCTGTAATCCTACACTTAGCTAGATTCTGTTGATAGCTTAAAGTACTAGTTTGATTGTGATTATCTGTTATGACCCTTTGCCTGCCTGACTATCCGCTTGAACTCTGATCCTGTACCTCGATATTTCTGATACTCTGTTGCCGAACCCTGCCTGTACTTAGAATCCGCCTCTGCCTCCTGATCCTGTACCTCGATATATCTGATACTCTGTTGCCGAACCCTGCCTGTACTTAGACTCCGCCTTTGCCTCCTGATCTTGTACCTTATCTGTCCGTGTGTGTACGACCTGGCTTGTCCGACCTCGAGAACCGACCTTACTGTTAGAGGCAGTTCCCCATTCTGTTAGTGACACTTCCTGCTAAGGGTTACTTTCAGACCTTCCTTCCCACTGTCAGCCTGACTCCTCCAGTCTTGGAGAGCTCAGGTCTGCGGAAGGAATCCGTGCAGAACTCCTGACTGCACTGAGGCTTTGTCCTCAAGGTGTTACTGTTGCACCCATACACTACACTCTACTCAGGTGAACAGAGGTTAGTTGGTATATCGGATTATCGGTGATACTGCAGATCACTTATAATCTGGTATACATCTGTATTCCCAGTGATACTGCAGATCACCGGTAATCAGACCCTCTCTGTGCTTCACCGATCGTTACAGAACGCCAGACCAAAAACAAAATGGACGCACGCACTGGTCCTCTGGGTGAGCTTGTCACCTCAGTGGATAATGTCAATCGAGTGCTGGGTGAACACAAAGCATTGATTGAGGCTCTGACAGGGTCCGTCCAAACCCTCCAGACGTCAGTGGATGAAGTGCGATCCCCTCATAGCGCAGACATACGTATGCCCATTCCAGAACGGTTCTCTGGCCACAGATCTGACTTCCGCAATTTTAGGAGTAGAGTGGTTTCATATTTTGAATTAAGACCCCGATCCTCTGGTACTGAGGCCCAGAAAGTCACGTTCATCAAGACTTTACTGGCCGGTGATTCTCAGACCTGGGCATATAACTTGTCCCCTAGAGACACAGCTCTGACCTCAGTAGAGGAATTCTTTAAGGCCATGGCCGTAATTTACGATGACCCAGACCTTGCTGCGACTTCTGAGCGGAAACTCAAGCTTTTACGGCAAGGCAAGGGTCCAGTCGAAGAGTACGTGGCCGAATTTCGTAGGTGGTCAGTTACCGCCAGATTTGACAACTATGCCCTGATGGATTACTTCCTGTCTGGGTTGTCGGAGGAGGTCTCCGACCTAATGTTAACCTCACCCGAGCCCAAAACAGTCGATGAGGCCATCTCATCGGCCATTAGAGTCGACCGTAGGCTACGCCATCAGAGGCAGACTAGGGGCAGTCACCGTGTCAGGGTGACATCTTATGCGGCACCTTCCGCTGCACCCCTAGTAACGCCATCTCCGCCTGTCTCACCCTCTCCGGCCCTGTCTCCACCCAAGCCAATGCAGATTGGTCGATCAAGACTGACCCAGGTGGAACGAAGGCGGATAATAACTGAACAACTGTGCCTGTACTGTGCAGAAGCGGGGCATAGAGTGCGAAACTGCCCTAACAGGCCGGGAAACGAGTCTGCCTAGGAGTAGTGGGGGGTGACACCCTAGGCACACCATTCTCACCCCATCAAGAGAAAAAATTGCTTCTCCCTTGTACGATTACATGGGATAATAAGTCTGTAGCCACTGAGGCTTTTATTGATTCTGGCTCAGTGGCTAATTTTATGAACTTTGAATTTGCTCAGAAGTTGGGTATTCCCCTCACTCCAGTGAGTCCCCCCATTCAAGTCACGGCAGTAGACGATTCCCCTCTGCAACGGAATCGTCCCCTGTCACAGACCCCGGAGGTGAAGGTCACGATAGGGGTACTGCATGGGGAACAACTACAGTTTTTCGTATTGCATATGTCAACCTCCACTATCATCCTAGGCATGCCGTGGTTACAAGTCCATTCACCACAAATAGACTGGGCTACGGGTCAGGTAACCAGCTGGTCTGATCATTGTCGCCAGCAGTGTTTAGGGAAGGTGACATTGGGCCAGACCAGGGTTCAGTTGGAAGCAGTTCCAGTACAGTATTCTGAGTATGCCGATGTGTTCTGTCCTAAGGCCGCTGACAAGTTACCGCCGCATCGCCCCTTTGATTGCCCCATTGATCTCCAAACTGGTTGTATGCCCCCTAGGGGTCATCTTTACAATTTGTCCGGGCCAGAGAAACTGGCCATGCAAGAGTATATTCGTGAGAACTTAGCTAAGGGGTTCATTCGACCATCCCGGTCGCCCGCAGGTGCAGGGTTTTTCTTTGTCAAGAAAAAAGACGGGAGTCTGCGACCGTGCATAGATTACCGGGGCCTGAATAAAATCACGATAAAAAATCGTTACCCCTTGCCCCTGATGACCTTTTCACTCAAGTTACCAATGCTAAAGTCTTTTCAAAATTAGACTTGCGGGGCGCATACAACCTGGTGAGGATCAGAAAGGGTGATGAATGGAAGACGGCCTTTAACACACCCGACGGGCACTATGAGTACTTGGTGATGCCCTTCGGGTTGTGTAACGCCCCGGCCGTCTTCCAGGAATTGATTAATGAGGTATTCAGAGAGGTGTTGGGCTGGTTCGTGTTAGTATACCTGGACGATATACTTATCTTTTCCAACAACCTCTCTGAGCACAGAACACATGTCCGAATTGTACTGGACAAACTGAGGCAGAACTTGCTTTATGCAAAGTTGGAAAAATGTATTTTCGAGGTGACATCTGTTTCTTTTTTGGGATACATTATTTCTACTTCAGGTCTGTCGATGGATCCTGCCAAGGTCTCTGCTGTGATAGAGTGGCCCCAACCCGTGGGGTTAAAGTCTTTGCAGAGATTCTTAGGCTTTGCTAATTACTATCGGAGGTTCATAAAGGGGTACTCCACTGTTATCTCACCCCTCACTAGTCTCACAAGAAAAGGGGCAGATACTAACCACTGGACCCCAGAAGCCCTACAAGCGTTCTCTACCCTGAAAACCTTGTTTTGTTCAGCACCCATCCTGAGGCATGTAGACACCTCTTACCCCTTTATTGTCGAGGTGGACGCCTCGGAGGTCGGGGTGGGGGCTGTGCTGTCTCAGCGGTCAGGGTTGCAGGGAAGATTACATCCTTGTGCTTATTTCTCTCGTAGGTTCTCCCCGGCGGAGAGAAACTACGATATCGGCAACCGAGAGCTCCTGGCCATTAAACTTGCCTTTAAAGAATGGCGTCACTGGCTGGAAGGAGCAGAGCATACCATTACAGTATACACTGATCACAAGAACCTGGAGTACATTGAGGGGGCTAAGAGGTTAAGTCCCCGACAGGCTCGATGGTCATTGTTCTTTTCGAGGTTCAGGTTCATTATTACGTACACCCCGGGCAGCAAGAACATCAAGGCAGATGCCCTGTCCAGATGTTTTGAGCTGGAGACAGCCCAGCCCTCTGACCCAGAATCCATTATCCCACAGAGGTTAGTGCTAGCAGCAACTGAGACTTGGGAGGACTGGACAGAGACCCTGAGTCCCTTCCAGCAGGATGTCCCTGAGGGGAAACCGGAAGGGGTTGTGTTTGTGCCCTTACCCTTTCGTCTCCGCATTTTACAGATGTTTCATTCCCACAAGAATGCGGGACACCCGGGGGCAGCCAGAACTCAGGATCTGGTATCCAGGTGTGCTTGGTGGCCTTCTCTGGCAGCAGACTGCAGGGAGTTCGTTAGGGAGTGTGCTGTATGCGCAAAAAATAAACCCTCCCGGCTGGCACCTGTGGGTACCTTGCAGCCTTTGCCCACCCCGAGTGAACCATGGACTCACTTGTCCATGGATTTTGTAGGTGAGCTTCCCAGGTCAGAGGGTATGTCGGTCATTTGGGTGGTAGTCGACCGCTTTAGTAAAATGGCCCATTTTGTGCCCTTGAAAGGACTCCCCTCGGCCCAGGAATTGGCCGACTTGTTTATCACACATGTTTTCCAACTACACGGCATTCCGGAAAACATTGTGTCGGATCGGGGAGTCCAGTTCGTTTCTAGATTTTGGCGGGCATTTTGCCAACAAATGGGCATGAAGCTGTCGTTTTCATCGGGCTACCACCCACAGACCAATGGTCAAATGGAGAGAACCAATCAGTCTTTAGAGCAATTTTTGAGGTGCTACGTTGCAGAGGCGCAGAACGACTGGGTCAAATTTCTGCCTATCGCGGAGTTCGCGCAAAATAATTTGAGAAGCTCTTCCACCGGATTTTCTCCGTTCCAGGTAGTGTCTGGAAGATTGCCCAAATTCTCACCTTTGCCAGTGGCCTCCACCCCGTTTCCAGCTCTGGAGGCCTGGCAAAAGTCTTTTAAAGACATTTGGCGCACGGTGAGAGATAGTTTGCAAAAGGCGTTTTTGAATCAGAAGTGTCAAGCTGATAAAAGACGTTCGGTGGAGTGGAGTTTCCGGCCAGGAGACTTGGTGTGGGTATCCACACGTTATTTGACCCTGAAACAACCCTCAGACAAATTGGGCCCCAAGTTTGTCGGTCCGTTCCCGATAGTGAAAAAGATTAACAACGTTACCTATACCGTTGATCTTCCCGCTAGCATGCGTGGGGTAAGGTCATTTCACGTATCCCTGCTCAAACCTGCAGTCCATATGGGCCCTACTCCTCCTTCTCCTGTCCTGGTAGATTGTCAACCTGAGTTCGAAATAGAGAAAATTTTGGACTCACGCATTGTCCAGAACTCGGTACAGTATCTGGTACACTGGAAGGGGTATGGCATTGAGGAGAGACAATGGGTACCGGGGTCTCGCATGCATGCGGATGAATTGAGGAAAGAGTTTCATGCTTTACACCCCGAGAAACCTGGTAGGAGTTGTCCGGAGTCCACTCCTCGGGGGGAGGTGTACTGTGATGAAATGCGGAAAAGCCGCTGCCTCTCAAGGTGAGACGGCTGTTTCCGCGACCAGCATGGCGTCACAACGCAGACAAAATGCTGCATGCCGCATAGGCAGAGCGGCGGAATCCGCATTGGTAACGGCGGAATCCGCATTGGTAACGGCGGAATCCGCATTGGAGGCGGCTCCCGCACTCGGCTCACTGGATACATTGCAAAACAGTACTGGTGTGGCTGGGACTGATAGTCCACCTAGATTCAGAGTGACACGCGCGCGCGCACAGAGGCAGAGCTTAAATAACAGCCAGAAGGGAGTCAGCTGATCAGGCGGGTCAGCTGACATTTTCCACTACTCTCATTGGTCCAGCAATTAGGGAGGTCCTGGAAAGGTCCTTGTGTATATATACTGCTGGCTGTTCACTTGCTCTTTGTCTGGCGTTGCGATCACATACGTGGGAGCACCCAGATCCGTAGTCAGATCCGCAAGTGTGCCGGGACCAGCTGGAGCTGTAATCCTACACTTAGCTAGATTCTGTTGATAGCTTAAAGTACTAGTTTGATTGTGATTATCTGTTATGACCCTTTGCCTGCCTGACTATCCGCTTGAACTCTGATCCTGTACCTCGATATTTCTGATACTCTGTTGCCGAACCCTGCCTGTACTTAGAATCCGCCTCTGCCTCCTGATCCTGTACCTCGATATATCTGATACTCTGTTGCCGAACCCTGCCTGTACTTAGACTCCGCCTTTGCCTCCTGATCTTGTACCTTATCTGTCCGTGTGTGTACGACCTGGCTTGTCCGACCTCGAGAACCGACCTTACTGTTAGAGGCGGTTCCCCGTTCTGTTAGTGACACTTCCTGCTAAGGGTTACTTTCAGACCTTCCTTCCCACTGTCAGCCTGACTCCTCCAGTCTTGGAGAGCTCAGGTCTGCGGAAGGAATCCGTGCAGAACTCCTGACTGCACTGAGGCTTTGTCCTCAAAGTGTTACTGTTACACCAAAACACTACACTCTACTTAGGTGAACAGAGGTTAGTTGGTATATCGGATTATCGGTGATACTGCAGATCACTTATAATCTGGTATACATCTGTATTCCCAGTGATACTGCAGATCACCGGTAATCAGACCCTCTCTGTGCTTCACCGATCGTTACAGTACACTAGCCAATTGAGTAACATTGAGTTTTCCTGTGCAGAAAGCGAGGACAGGAGGGGGAGGGGGCCCCATTTAAAGTTTTGCAGGGGAGGCCAGTGATTTCTAGTTACGCCTCTGCTCCTAATATTTCTAATATGTTCCCCAACCCTCTCCGTGACTAACCTCTTTGTCCTCCCGTTATACTGTGTTCCACATTCACACCAGAGCAAGTACACAACCCCCCTGGTGTGACATGGGATGGATTGCTCAATTGTAAATGATCTCCCATTATTGTATGATACAAAAGTATCTGTTCTTATACCCCTAGCTTCCCTACAAGAAAAGCAACCACCGCAAGGGAAAAATCCCTTTCTCTGCCATGGTGCTAATGTAGACCTTGGGGTTGGGTTCACACAACTGGGGGCTGAGATGTTTTTCAAATTATTAGCTTTCCGGTAAATCATATTTGGCTTTTCTGATAATAAATTCTTCAACACATTGTCCTCTAACAGGATTCCCCAGTGTTTAGTGATAATCTTTTCTAATGACCTGTATTGTCCATTGAAGTCTGTAATGAATGCTGTTTGATATTGTTCATTCCCTAATTGCCTTCCACTAGCTCCCAGCAAGATGTTTCTATTCCTCCTTCCAACCTCCATCATGGTTCTCTGTAGTTCCACCTCATCATATCCTTTTTTACAAAAACGATCTATCAAAACCTGTGATTGTTCAGTATATTCGCACAGGTCACTGCAGTTGTGCCTCATCCTCACCATCTGGCCCTTTGGGATGCCCCGTATCCATCTCGGGCGGTGATTACTGCTGACAGGTATGTACCCATTCTTGTCAGTATCCTTAGTGGCTGGATGGTGTACTGGTTAAGGGCTCTGCCTCTGACATGGGAGACCTGGGTTCGAATCTCGGCTTTGCCTGTTCAGTAAGCCAGTAATTCAGTAAGGAGTTCATTGGGCAAGACTCCCTAACACTGCTACTGCCTACTGAGTGCGCTCTAGTGGCTGCCTCGCAAGCGCTTTGAGTCCGACAGGAGAAAGGCGCTATACAAATACTGCCATTATTATTATTATTAAAGTGACTCTTGGTGATCAGTATATTTCCCTCTTTCCTAATATTTAAACCCAAAAAAGTGATTTGTTCTTCGTGATAATTAACATTAACCACTTCACAAATGAGGGGTTTTACCCCCTGACCACCAGAGCAATTTTCACCTTTCAGCGCTCCTTCCATTCATTCGTCTATAACTTTATTATTACTTATCACAATGAAATTAACTATATCTTGTTTTTTTCTCCACCAATTAGGCTTTCTTTAGGTGGGACATTATGTCAAGAATTATTTTATTCTAAATGTGTTAATGGAAAAATAGGAAAAAATGTGGGAAAAAATCATTATTCTTCAGTTTTCGGCCATTATAATTTTTAAATAATGCATGCTACTGTAATAAAAAATCCATGAAATGTTTTTGCCCATATGTCCCGGTTATTACACCATTTAAATGATGTCCCTATCACAATGTTTGGAGCCAATATTTTATTTGGAAATAAAGGTGCATTTTTTTTCAGTTTTGCGTCCATCCCTAATTACAAGCCCATAATTTATTAAGTAACAGTGTTATACCCTCTTGACATAAATATTTAAATAGTTCAGTCCCTAAGGTAACTATTTATGTTTTTTTTTATTGTAATTTTTTTTTATTACAAAAAAAAAAAAAATTGGGGCGTGTGGGAGGTAATGAGAGGTAATGAGTTAAGTTATAGTGTAAAACAATGTATTTGTATATGAAAAATGCTTTTGGGTGTGGTTTTACTATTTGGCCACAAGATGGCCACAGTACTTTATTGTTTAAGCGACCTGTAAGCGTCGGAAGGATGCTTACAGGAAGTTCAGTGAGGCTGGGAAACTTTTTTTTTTTCACAATGATCGTGCTGCTTCTCATAGGCTTAGATCAATGAACGGGAACGTTTTTTCCCATTCAATGATCTCTGGGCAAGCGCGGGAGGAGGGCGGGAGCATGCGCACAAGCGAGCGGGAGCATGGACAGCGGCGGTAGCGGCGGGAGGTGCGGATATCTACGCCCCTGGTGGGGAAGGGGTGGAAAAAGGAGCGTAGATATCCGCACCTGCGGTGATAAAGTGGTTAAGCTCAATATTCCATCTATTATTATTTAATCGCATAATAAATTCCTGTAGTGATTGAGTTCTTCCCACATCCAAAACAGGTCATCTATAAATCTCAACCAGTGTGAAAAAGGCTGTTCACTTTCTTCCTCTATAACCTTTTCTTCCCATCATGACATGAATAGGTTTGCTAGACATGGGGTGAAGTCCGCCCCCATCGCACACCCTCGGGTCTGCAAACAATAATCACCTTGGTGCCAAAAATAATTGTTTTTAAGTGCAAAAGTAAGTAAATCCAGAATGAACAATATTTGTTCCTCTGGCATGCTTCCATCTTTTATACAATAATATTCCACTGCCTCCAGGGCCAGGTGGTGAACAATATTTGTGTATACAGAAGACACATCTGCAGTGACCAATATTGTATCTTCTGTTGGTACCATTGTCTCTAATTGATTCAACATATGTTTAGTATCCTTAATAACATATGGCAATTTTTCTACTAGGGGTTGTAGGTAGCTGTTAAAGTAATTTACCAGCTTATGGGTTATTGACTCAATCCCACTTATGATAAGTCTCTCTGATGGGTTATCCCTATCTTTGTGGACTTTGGGTACCTGGTAAATAATAGGAACCCTAGGTGCAGAGGGGATCAAAAAGGAAAACTCCTGGTCATTCAAAATTCCCATTTCAAGACCTTTTCTCAATATTTTTCTGAGTTCCTCCAGATATTCCTTTGTGGGATTCCCCCTCAATTTTTTTGTATGTTTCCTGGTCATTGACCAATCTATCAAGCTCCTTCCCATACTGTTCCTTATTAAATACCACAACTCCTCCCCCTTTGTCCGCCGTGCAGATTACCAAATTCTTTTTTTCAAGCATATCCCTAGCTATTTCCCTTTCTTTGTTATACTTTACCGCAAGGGGTTTTTCTGATGTCTTTCTCTACCATCCCTTTGAAGACATCTATGGATCTGCTGTTTGTTTGTGGATTGAAAGTTGAGGGATTCTTTAGTCCTGAGTGCTGATAGACATCCACTACATTGGCTCTACAGGTGGGGCCTTCTTTTTGGGCAAAACACTTTTTTATGTTTAACTTTCGGGTACATTTTTGCAGGTCAATATGTGTTAAATGTATTTAATCCATTCCGAGGGGCATACTTTAGACCTTTGTCTAACAATTTTGTTTCCTCCTTCTCCAGGGGGGTGCCACTTAAATTATAGATCCCTTCTCCTCCTAGAATCTTCTTCTTTTGTATTCTCCTACCTCCCCTGCATCCCCGTCTGCTTCTCTTTTCCTTTCTCTTATTGGGGTATGGGGTTCTCCTACTTCATCTTCTCTCCCCCCTATGGTAATCTCCAGTTCTGGGGAGGCCTGGTGCCCCTCCATCCCTCCTCTAAAAAAGCCCTGTATTGCTGTTTATTCCTTATGGGGTCATACCTATTGTAT
This sequence comes from Hyperolius riggenbachi, assembly GCF_040937935.1. NCBI lineage: Eukaryota > Metazoa > Chordata > Amphibia > Anura > Hyperoliidae > Hyperolius > Hyperolius riggenbachi. The sequence goes on along the minus strand of NC_090646.1, from coordinate 8,969,505 downwards.
GTAGGGACATTATATCTAGGGTACCCCCCTAGAGTGATTTTAGTTAGACTGCCCCCCCCTCTGATAGTGGGGTTCTAGCTGGCCCTCATTATTGGGTGGGGTTCGTGGGTATCCCTTTGGGTTTTTAGGGGTATGGTATTTGTTGGGGGTTTTCGGAGTATAATACCTCTGAGCTATTTCATCCTGTGGGTTTTCATGGGTTTGGGGTTCTTGAATACTCACCTCCTACTTCTTGATATTCTGACATCTGTAGACTGTATTATTTTCGAAGGTCTTTCTCATACCTAAATTTTCTGTCATCAAGAATTCCTTTCTCCAGTTATGAGAGTCACACAATTTCTGCGATAGCTTTTTATACTCCTCCCTTTCTTTATATGGATCTAGTTTGATTTTGATCTCATGTATATCTTTAGCTATTCTTTCTAGTCTAGCTGTTTTACTTTTAATACTTAGGGCTTGATTCACAAAAGAGTGCTAACTGTTAGCACGGGCGTTTTTGGGCGAATTTTTGCATTGATTTTTTGAGCGAAAACAATATCGCGTTTGCGCGCGAAATCGTTATTGATTCACACGAAAATTCGCGATCGCGCACAATGCGAAAATTCACGCGAAAACGCCCGTGTTAACAGTTGGCACTCTTTTGTGAATCAAGCCCTTAGTTTGACAATCACAAGCCCACATTGAGTTAAACTCTCCTCCCATTCTTTGTTGTTAACCTCACTCTCCTCACAATCAGGGATGGTCGTAGTCAGCCAACTTCGCTACGCTGGAAATACGCGTAGTTTTATGCAATAACGCTTCGCCTACTACGGCTTCGAAAACAAATATTCGCTTCGTATGCATTTCGTAGAATACGCGTTAAAATACGCAATTACGCGTAGTGCGAAGCGTAGTGTATGCGGATACTTATGCCAGTATGCATAAAATTGTACGCATTAATTTCTTTATAAATGCATGTACTGGGAATCCTTCTATGCGTACATTCCCCTTTCCAATGCGTAAATTTGTATGCATACAATCGCATGCGGAAAATTAGACGCGAGTAACGCATTCGTAGTTCACTACGCAAAACACATGTTAACTACGCATAGTGGGCGTAAGCTACGCGTAGCGGTACTTCGCTACACGTAAATTCGTAAGCGTAGGTTTGAAACTTCGCCTATGAACTACGATGCGTAGATGCGAACTACGATGCGTAAATTCGCACTGGCGTAGTTTCTGCTCATCCCTGCTCACCATCATCTGGCAGTATATGCCACCTAAATTTCTTGGTACATAGCCCTTTGAGATATATGTATTTAGTATTGCAATATCCCACCAAGTTGTCTGTTCTTTTGTCATGTTGTGTTGTTCTAAAGTTATTCTCCAAGGTGTTTTCTTGTGTATTACTCTCATTTCCTAATGTGTCATCGACATTAATACATCTGGTTCTCCTGTACTCAAATACATCCATAGTTCAGCCTCTATATGATACCTCAAAAAATCTCAAAGCTTTTTCACCAAAAATACAGCGCTTCAACTAATTAATAATATCAATATGATTAATTATACAAGTCCCAATGGAGAAAGTCAACATTCCCTGGAGGGGAGGAAATAGGATTAGATTGATTTTTAGAAAGGAAACCCAGTGGATCTTCCATATGGAGACACTGTACCCTAAGGGTTTCAACGTAGAGGTAGATTTGAATTGTTTTATAGATGATAGTTGATGCTGATCCCTGAAGGGGGTGATATGTTGCACATAGCAAGCTTGAGGGGTTATGGTGGGTGTGGGAGACAAAAAGATATATGGATTGTATGCACAAAAATATTTGTGCAATATCTATTTTATTTTTATTTTTTGATTTTTTATTATAATTGTCATTTTCATCATATTTTAATTATATTTGTAATTGTATTTTTACCTCATGGTACATATCATTACTTTAGGGTATTGATTTTTATGGGGGTCCTTTTAGCAGTGTGTGATGAGGTCGGTTACAGTATCTATGCACTCCTTTGAGCCCCTATGAGCCCCTGAATGAGTCATTACGACGAAATGCGTAGGGCGGAGCCAGGCAGCACGCAGACATTCCGGAAGCACGGGCTAACCAAGGGAGGACGGAGCGCCTTGTATCCGCGGCCAAGGGCTGCTCTGATGTCTGGTGTATCTTGGATTGCCTTTTATTGATTTTAATAAAGGAACTTTTACACGGAGATCGAGTGGAGGAGCGTGGATTACTGTATTACTACATGCTATATACCAAGTGGCTATCCGGTGAGTGGATTCACAGAGGGGGGAACCCTGTTTCTATTCCCATTGGTGAAGGCACATCCCACTGGAGTGCAGCACGAGGTGGAAGCTATGGCAGATTTATGCAGTATTGAGCACTATGTGCGCTATCTTTACTTGTTTCTCCCATAGGGGTCTTGTCTCACTGTGAGATTGGGACTAAGCAGGTGCAGCATTGACTTTGAGATTATGCACTCCTTAGGATGGAACTGCTAATGGCGATTAGTACTGGATAGGAGATTTGTATGCACTGTCATTATAAGTAGATAAGTGTTATGGATGGAGATGAATAATAGCTTCAAATTTGATTGTTAACATCTTTGTGAATTAATGTATAATGCGGAAGTATGCAGAACCACGCTCTCCCGGGCTCCGGAACGCATGACACAATGTAAGGGCATGCCCATGGGGGGGGAGGTGATCGTGAGGATAAAGGTTCATTTAGTGTGGTATGGCTCCATCCCCTGAATGAGTGACATGGTGACAAAACCGGTAGGGAGGGGCCATACCCGGAGGTTTGCAATCGTGGAGAGGAGGAAAGTGTAGCGGCGGCTACGGCGGGACTCGCGGCTTGGAATACAACACACACAGCGGTCAGCCCTGGAGACTGCACGGGGTGGAGACCGTTCCTTGCAAACTCCGCAGGCTATTATTACTTACTCCTGAATCATATGAGTGCAACCCTACTAATATTATAAATGGGAAAGTTCGGATGTTAGGATGTTTGTATGTTTGGATGTTTGTTACTCGATTACGCAAAAATGGCTAATCGGATTTGAAAGAAATTTGGCACACACATAGTACATTACCTGGAATAAAGTATAGGATACTTTTTATTCCCATAACAAAAAAGGGGGGCGGAGAAAAATACAAATTTCACTGTTAATGGAAGAGTTCTCAAACTTTGCACAGTTGGTCATTGGGTGACTAGGATTAATATTCAAAAAAGTGGGTGGAGCCTATAAAAGCCAATCAAAATTCACCCAATCACATTTGTTTCATTCCAATGCAAATTATTGATGCCAAACTCCGCAAAGCTCACAAAATTGGTAATTGAGTGACTGATTAATTGTGTGTTAGGCTTAGGAAAGTGGGCACAGCCAACACCAGCCAAATACATAAGCAGGCAATGCGGGGTCATAATTGGGTGGAGACAAATACAAATTTGACGTGCCATCCATGGCAGTATGATCATCATCATTATCCTCCACAGCTTCACTTGTATCAGACACCTCCAAAACTGCGCCAACAGCAGGTACTTCATCATCCTCACTGGCACCTAACTCAGACATATGAGGTGGTGGTGTAACATGCTTAGCGCCGTCATCTTGTAACAATAATGGCTGTGAATCAGTTAATTCCCCCGCAAATAACTCCTCTGAAGTGTCAAATGGAGCTGATGTGGAGCTAGTAGTAGCAGTGGTGGCTGCGGAGGAAGATATGTCACGGTTCCATGCAGAAGCTGAGGAAGATGAGGAGTTGTGTGTTAAATAGTCAACTACATCCTGGCAATCTTGGGAGTTGATGGCACGTGCCTTCTGAACACTGTACTTTGGTCCAGGGCCACATGAAATCATGTCAGCATTACATCAAACAGACCTGTTGGGTGGCCTGCCTCTGGCTCTGCCTCTGCCTTTTGTTTTGTCCATATTGGGGGGGGGGATGAAGTGAAAGGTATGCACTGACTTGACTAATACAATGTGCAGTCACACAGGTGCAGTGAAAAGGTTGCAGTGACTGCTGGTATAACAATGTGCAGTCACACAGGTGCAGTGAAAATGGATGCACTGACTGCTGGTCTATAAAACAGTGTGCGGTCACACAGATGCAGTGAAAGGTATCTAGTAACTGGTATATAAAACATTGTGCTGTCACACAGAGGTGCAGTGAAAGGTATACAGTGACTGGTATTACAATACAATGTGCAGCTTTCTCACAGGTGCAGTTAACAGGTATGCATGGACTGGTATATAAAACATTGTGCGGTCACGCACAGGTGCAGTGAACAGGGATGCAGTGACTGGTATATAAAACTGCGTGCTGTCACACATAGTTGCAGTGAAAGGTATGCACGGACTGGTATTACAATGCAATGTTCAGCTGTCACACACACAGGTGCAGTGAAAGGTATGCAGTGAATGTGCTGGCCTGGCACAGTATAGCAATTAGCAAGGGCCAGCTGCGACAGACAGGGCTGTATATGCAGTGCCAGTGGGCCACACACACAAAAAAAAAAAAAAAAAAAAAACATCACAAGAACATTAGCTCTCAAAAGAGCTGTTTTGAGGTGCTTTTTAGCAACAAATATCAGCAAGGAGCAAGCTAACAGACCTCCTAACTATCACTTTCCCTATCTCTCCAATGTCTCTCCCTTCTCTTACTAATACAGCAGCACACAGGGCGAGAACATGGCCGACGCTGCTGCCTTATATAAAGGGAGGGGGGGGGGGGCTCCAGGAGGGAGTGCAGCCTGATTGGCTGCCATGTGTCTGCTGACTGTGATGTAGAGGGTCAAAGTTTAGCCCAATGGTGTAGTATAGGGGGCGGGTTGAACCGTCATAACGTTGGCGTTCAGCAACGAATGCAAATCCATGTTGTTTGCGCGAATAAGTTTGCAGGTGAACCGTTCTAGACATCTCTATTTTCAAGCACTTTATGCCTCTAATTTAGGAATGCAGTGTGACTTCTGTCCTTTAGGGAATATAGGGTTATAATCTGCATCAAATCCGTAATTTTCCCCGGGACTTTTGGCGTGTATCCCACCCCGCCATGCCTCCCTCCAAGTGTTAGACCCCATGAAACATCTTTTCCATCACTTTTGTGGCCAGAAACAGTGTTTGTAGTTTTTGAAGTTCGCCTGCCCATTGAAGTCTATTGCGGTCCGCCGAGTTTGCCGGTTCCCGAACTTTAGCGGAAGTTCGCGTTCGCGCTTCGCGAACCTAAAATCTGAGGTTCGGGCCATCTCTAATTGTGAAGTGGACCTGTTTAGATTCACATGAAGATTGAGGTTAAAAGCACATTTTAAAGACCAGCAGTGTGACAGGCAGGACAACAGATTGTCTAGATATTTGTCCAAATCTGATTGTGTACCAGAAGAAAGATTTGCCACTATTGATTTATTTGAGTCTGCAGTGAAAAAGGAGATCAAACAGAAATGGGACAGTAGTAAACATGCTCACCATAACATAACAGCTGCACAAAAGCAAGCCCTTAAACGCCAGAGTGACAATTCACAGATCATCAGAACAAGTTTATCGGGAGGAGGGATTAAGACAGGTCACCAATTGTGAGCATTATACCAAATGGGATCATGATCCCACTGAAGTAGTTAAAAAGAATGTGGAGTTGCTGCTAACCTCAGCTGTTGAAGATGGGGTGCTTGATCAAAGAACAGCCAATGGTCTGAAGGTCAATCACCCCAAGGTACCTTTGCTGTATCTGCTCCCTAAAATCTACAAACAGCTGACAAACCCGCCAGGGCACCCCATTGTCTTGAGTAGGGGATTGGTCTTGTACCCTCTTGCAGGCTTTTTGGATATATATTTACAGGGGATTGTTGCTTCCTTCCCGCACTGTTTGAAGGACACTACTGACTTATTGATTAGATTAAAAGCTATACAGGAAGTACCTAAAAACTTCATTTTTTTTGTAGCTTGGACATTCAAAGTTTGTTTACTGCCATTCCTCAGGATGAGGCAATCCAAGTCATTGACGATAGACTGTTGGAGACAAGTCTAAGCAATGGCATGGTTTACTTCCTGCTTGATAGTTTGGAACTTATTTTGAAATCCACTTTTTACTTTTAATTTCACAGGGATGTGTATTTTCAAAAACAAGGAGCGAGCATGGGTTCACCTGCAGATCCGTCGCTAACATATTTGTGTAATTATTGGAGAGATTCTTCTTTCTTAATAACCCTGAGTACAATGGTCACATTTTTGGTTATTTTTGGTTATTTTTGGTTTGTAGATGATGGGCTTGATTCACAAACCCGTGCTAACTGTTTAGCACGGGCGTACTAAACAGTTAGCATGTGAAGTGCCGCTCACGGACTTTTGATCGCGGGCATTTGCGTGCAATAACAAGGACTTTTGCACGCGATTGCAGCACTTTGAGCGTGCGAAAGTTTGCGAGCGGCACTTCACGTGCTGACTGTTTAGCACGCCCGTGCTAAACAGTTAGCACGGGTTTGTGAATCAAGCCCGCTGTGTTGCTGTTGTGAAATGGCCCTGAGGAACTGCTCCTGGGAATGGTTGAGGAAGCGAACGGTGCCCATCCCACTATTAAATTCTCATTAGAGAAATCGACGGTAGGCGTCAATTTTTTGGATGTCACCATCAGTGTCAAAGACGGTCATTTAAACACAAAGTTATATCTTAAACCGACCAATCGCAACAATCTATTGCGTTCTGATAGTTATCACTAAAGTCATGTGGCCAAGGTCATTCCCAGGGGGCAGTTCCTCAGGGCTAGACGTATTTGCATTTATGAGGCCGATTATGTGAAATCCAGTAAGGTATTGGTCCAACAATTTACCAATTTACCACCAAGGGGTACAGCATTACAGCAGGGGTACAGGGGTACAGCATTAATAAAATTGAGAAAGTTCGACAGGAAGTCTCTTTAATTGATAGGTCCTCACTGCTGGAACGTAGAACCAACACAAGCAGAGCAAAAGGTGTACCATTTGTAATGGGATATGATAAGTTAGTCAAAAATACTGTATGCAAATAGTGGCCCCAAATTAGTGCGGATGGTGAAAAAGAAGAAATGTTCCCCAAATTAGTGCGGATGGTGAAAAAGAAGAAATGTTCCCTGTCAAGCCCCTATTTGCCTTCAAGAGAGACAAAACAGTGCAAGATACAGTGAGGAATGTAGACACCTAACCCAGGAGTAAACCAGCCAATACAGGTAAACTGGGAATGTTTCCCTGTTTAAACTGTAATGTTTGCAATTCAATAATCAAATGAGACAGACAGCATTTGCCATCCACACACTGGTCAAAAAATCTAAATCAGAGGTAGGCACTATTGTTCCACGTTGGGGGTCATGTATTGTTTGAATTGCCCGTGCAGTCTCATGTATGTGGGGGAGACCACACGTCCTGTGCGGAACCGCATACAAGAGCACAAAAGAACTATATCCAAATATGTGGTAGGTGAGGAGAGCTATGATACTCCGGTGTCTAGACATTTTAAGGAAGCAGGACACAATGCCGTGCAATTATGATGGTGTGTCCTTGAAGCAGTTGACCCACCTGCTAGCGGTGGGGATTTTGAAAAAAAAATTAAAACAAAGAGAAGCGCGCTGGATACATCAGATGGATGTTGTATCACCAAGACGGATGAACGAGAGATTGCCTCTCAGATGCTTTTTATAAAGTTGTACAAATTTTTGATAAAGGCTATGTTTTCATGATGTAATATGCAGCAATAGTGTATATTGGTCTGATGCCATTAACCTTTTTTTTCACAGGTCATTTGGGGTAGTCTCTGTAGAAGTGCCCAGAATCAGTCATTATATTATGCTCTTGGTAGCCTGGTGGAATGCATTGGACTGTGTATGGACTTACGAACTTTTGAAATGTAAAAGAATCTATTGGTTCTTATAGACTTGTCTGTATTTAGGTCACTTTAAGGGTTAATGGTGTGTGAGGCGGGACAATTGTCCAGGCAGGGTGGGTAGCTAGTTTGGAGTCTACATCTCCAGTGTACTGTATTTTAAGGAATATGGCCAGTGCTAAAACACCGCATTACCACAGTAAAACAAGGGTTTTATACCCCCCAAATCCTGGGGCAAAAATCCATGACTTTCAAAAAGTTGTGGATTTTGCTGCCCGGGGAGGCAGAGCTTAGGGCTGTAGCTCTGCCTCCATTAGCATCAATGCTCCACTGATCGCAGCCTCTCCCCACCTCCCTTTCAGTGAAAAAAAGACTGAGAGGGGCAGGGAGAGGCGGTGATCAGCGGGGATTGACGTGAGTAGAGACAGAGCTACAGCAGAAAGCTCTGCCTCTACCAGGAAGCTCTCCCTGGTTTTTAGTGAGTATAAAACTCTTGTTCTGCCACGGGAATGCGGCATTTTAGCACTGGGCGTATTCCTTAACCTAAATAACCTGTAAAAACAAGTTTTTAAATTGGCTTCCGACTCTCTTTAATTAGGGAAATAACCTTGAGCAGCTGCTTCTTTGAAACATTGCATCAGGGGCTTGTTGAGGGCATGGAGGAAGGCTAGGTAGTAGTTGTTATTGAAACCATCAACTCCTGGAGCTTTATCATCTTGAATGGGTCTATTTAAAAGACTGATTGTATCAATACATAATTGGGGTAGGACTACACTGTCCAGGTAATTACTAATTAAATCATTATTACATTACTAATTACTAAGGTGGGTTGGTAAGAGGAAGCATCTTCCTGATTAAGGTTGTATAAGGAAACAAAGGCAAAGAGCTTGAGAGCCCTCTCTAGAGTAATATTTTTAGGCCAAGGGAGGTTTATAGAAAGGTGCGGATTACCAAGTAGACAATAATTTTTCAGGCAGAGCGGAAACTCAAACCTGTCCCCTCTGCGGTATAAGATGTCGAAAGTAAAGGAGAAAGGGGGCAGACCCCTCCACCAATGGTAGACTTCACATACTTTATACAATAGGAACAATGGAGTCAAAAGCATAAAATGTGTATTTGCATATATATTAAAGCGATAAGTAACACTTACCTACCCATTAAAGAGTCAGAGAGATACTGTCATAAAAAATGTTTACTCCAAAAGTTGTGATGTGATTTGTGGGGCACAGCCGATTCATCAGGCAATAAAAAACAGGAGCAGCTGGGGGGCACCAACAGACATACTCAGAGCGTGTACAAGAACCACATGCTATTTCTAGTCTATTGAAAAAACCCCCCCCAAAAATATTGGTTAGAAGTATTGAGAGGTAGTAAGATAAAATAATAAGAAAAAAAGGGGAAACAAAAGAAAGAAATAGGATAAAAGGAAGAGGAATAGAAGAGAGAAGAAAAACACAAGAAAAAACAGGAAGATAGGGAAGGAGAAAGAGCTGAGAGAAAAAAAGAGATGAAAAATAGAGAGGGAAATTGAGATCTTAAAGGGACTCCGAGTTCTGTTTAAAAATAAAATTTGAACTTACCTGGGGCTTTCTCCATCCCAGCCCTGGTCGGGACGTCCCACGCCGGCCTCCTGGCTCTTCTCCCGGCGGCTGTCCGCATAGCGCGGACAGGCCGGGCCCCCGGGCGACACTGAGACCAAAAAGCCCTCCTACTAAAAAAAGCAAAGCTTGGTGTAATTTTCCTTCTTAAAACAGAAGCAAATCTGCAATAACTCAGCTATAAGTGAACATTTGTGGTTACCCACAATGCACTGCTACTGAATATGCAAATTATCCCTCTTTGCCCTTGGTTTGATATGACACTACTTCTTCTTCTTGCTTGGACCAGCCCCTTCTTCTTGCTTGGACCGGCCCTGGGGGCAGGGCGCTACTTCTTCTTCTTGTTTGAAAGTTGAGGCACTTACTCTATTATATATATAGATTGGTTTAATCGCGCATGCGCAGTGCTGTCACGCCGGCCGCCGTCATGACGCGCGGCGGCCGGCGTGTGACGTCATTCGTGACGTATAGGGAAGAAGAAGCCCCGACACTCGCCAGTGTCGCCCGGGGGCCCGGCCTGTCCGCGCTATGCGGACAGCCGCCGGGAGAAGAGCCAGGAGGCCGGCGTGGGACGTCCCGACCAGGGCTGGGATGGAGAAAGCCCCAGGTAAGTTCAAATTTTATTTTTAAACAGAGCTCGGAGTCCCTTTAAAGAACATATGAGTAAGAAATGAATACATGAATAAATACGTATTTATACAATGTGACTGATATATTAACAGATGTAAGTGTCCTCCTGAAACGCAAGTGCATAAAAGCTAGCACTATACAGTGCTGCCCATAATTATTCATATCCCTGGCAAACTTTGACTTAGAGTTACTTTTATTCAACCAGCAAGTAAATTTTTTAATGGGAAATGACATTTGTCTCTCCCAAAAGATAATAAGACAATGTACAAAATGTATCATTGTGGGGAAAAAAAAAAACATTTCTCAAATTTTATTTAAATTTTAGCAAAAAGTGTCAAGTCCAAAATTATTCATCCCCTTCACAAACTGTCACAGTCTGTGGGAACATCCAAAGTTGAAGATCATTGCAACTAGTCCAAGCTGTTCTAAAGCATCCTAATGACCCTGATTAATTGGGAACAGCTGTTCTAATCAATTCAACAGGTGAAAAACAGCAGCTCTTTGCAGTTGGTTTGTGGACAGTCATGGCTAAGACAAAGGAGCTCATTGAGGACCTGCGGCTGCGCATTGTGGCTGCTCACAAGTCAGGAAGCCATTTCTAAATGTTTTCAAGTTCCAGTGGCTACAGTGCAAAGTATTATTAAAAAATACAAGATGATTTGCACTGTGAATAACCTCAGAGGACATGGTCGGGAGCCAAAAGTGACACCTGTGCTGGCCAGGAGGATAGTGAGTGAGGTGATAAAGAATCCAAGGATTACCACCAAGGCCATCCCGGTGAATCTGGGCTCTTCTGGGGGCAATGTCTCAAGGCAGACAATCCAACGGACACTGCACACTGCTGGGTTCCACTGATGCAGAACAAGGAGGACACCACTTCTCCAGATAAGGCACAAAAAAAGCTTGCTTGGCCTTTGCAAATGCTCATCTGGATAAAGAAGACTTACAAAAATTGAATTGTTTGGTCACAATGATGATTCCTTCATTTGGGGCTTGATTCACAAAGCGGTGATAACTCAGTTATCACGCCTAAAAGACTTTAGGCGTGATAACCTTTGCACTAGCAATGTTATCACAGCTTTGTGCTCTAACTCACGCGAAGCTACCGCGCGCAAGCGCGCGCAAAGTCCCATAGGGCTTAATGGGAGCTTCGCGCAAAGCGCCGGGTGCTGCAGCGCGCGCAAAACCTTGCGCGCGGAAAATTCGCGCGAGTTTCTTCTTATCATGCCTAAACTGAGTTTAGGCGTGATAAAGGGGTTTTCACTCGCGTGCAAACACTTTGCACCGCTTTGTGAATCAGGCCCTTGGTGTAAAAAAGGAGAAGCCTTCAACGCAAAGAACACCATCCTCCCTGTCAGACATGGTGGTGGGAAGCTAATGCTTTGGGGGAGTTTTTTCAGCCAATGGAGCGGGGAACCTAATCACAGTAAACGGCACCATGAAAAAAAGAGCAATACATGAGGATTCTCATCAACATCAGGCAGTCTGCAGAGAAACTTGGCCTTGGGCACCAGTGGACATTTCAGCATGACTATGACCTAAAACACACAGCAAAAGTGGTGAAGAAATGGTTAGCAGACAACAACATTACATTTTGGAGTGGCCCATCCAGAGTCCTGACTTGAATCCAATTGAGAATCTGTGGAGGGAGCTAAAGATCAAGGTGATGGCAAGAAGACCCTCCAACCTGAAAGATTTGGAGCTCATTGCTAAAGATGAATGGGCAAAAATACTCGTGGATAAATGCAAAAAGCTGGTCTGCAATTATAGGAAGCGTTTGATTGCTGTAATAGCCAATCAAGGCTTTTCTATTGATTATTGAGAAGGGTATGAATAATTGTGGACTGGACACTTTTTGCTCAAATGTAAATAAAAGCTGAGATTTTTTCCCCCCACAATAATGCCTTTTGTACAGCATCTTATCTCCTGGGAGACACCTGTGTCATTTCCCGTCAAAAAATTACTTGCTGGTTGAATAAAAGTAACTTTAAGTCAAAATGTGCCAGGGGTATGAATAATTATGGGCAGCACTTTATTTGCATTAATATTGTATAACTAGAATATGCAGTATGTAATATACACAAATCACAGCTGGAGTGATAAATACAGGGTTATATGAGAGCATTATGCATACAATGGACATCAATACAACCTGTAATGTATATTAACAAAGCAGGTGCCGAGTGCTTTACAATAAAATAATTACCTGTTTACTAAATCACAGCAAGCCTGGCTCCTCTGTGACACCCACTTGAAAATGTGGTGGTTATATACTTGGGGAAAGCGACATAAAACTAATAAAAGTGGTGTGGCCACGCCTGCATCCTCAGTGCACCATGGCAATCATGCTCCTCTCCTCTTCCTGCACTTGGCGTGGCCACGCCTGCATCCTCAGTGCACCATGGCAATCATGCTCCTCTCCTCTTCCTGCACTTGGCGTGGCCACGCCTGCATCCTCAGTGCACCATGGCAATCATGCTCCTCTCCTCTTCCTGCACTTGGTGTGGCCACGCCTGCACCCTCAGTGCACCATGGCAATCATGCTCCTCTCCTCTTCCTGCACTTGGCGTGGCCACGCCTGCATCCTCAGTGCACCATGGCAATCATGCTCCTCTCCTCTTCCTGCACTTGGCGTGGCCACGCCTGCATCCTCAGTGCACCATGGCAATCATGCTCCTCTCCTCTTCCTACACTTGGTGTGGCCACGCCTGCATCCTCAGTGCACCATGGCAATCATGCTCCTCTCCTCTTCCTGCACTTGGTGTGGCCACGCCTGCACCCTCAGTGCACCATGGCAATCATGCTCCTCTCCTCTTCCTGCACTTGGTGTGGCCACGCCTGCATCCTCAGTGCACCATGGCAATCATGCTCCTCTCCTCTTCCTGCACTTGGCGTGGCCACACCTGCATCCTCAGTGCACCATGGCAACCATGCTCCTCTCCTCTTCCTGCTCTTGGTGTGGCCACGCCTGCATCCTCAGTGCACCATGGCAACCATGCTCCTCTCCTCTTCCTGCACTTAGTGTGGCCACGCCTGCACCCTCAGTGCACCATGGCAATCATGCTCCTCTCCTCTTCCTGCACTTGGTGTGGCCACACCTGCATCCTCAGTGCACCATGGCAATCATGCTCCTCTCCTCTTCCTGCACTTGGTGTGGCCACGCCTGCATCCTCAGTGCACCATGGCAATCATGCTCCTCTCCTCTTCCTGCACTTGGTGTGGCCACACCTGCATCCTCAGTGCACCATGGCAACCATGCTCCTCTCCTCTTCCTGCACTTGGTGTGGCCACGCCTGCATCCTCAGTGCACCATGGCAATCATACTTCTCTCCTCTTCCTGCACTTGGTGTGGCCACACCTGCATCCTCAGTGCACCATGGCAATCATACTTCTCTCCTCTTCCTGCACTTGGTGTGGCCACGCCTGCATCCTCAGTGCACCATGGCAATCATGCTCCTCTCCTCTTCTTGCACTTAGTGTGGCCACGCCTGCATCCTCAGTGCACCATGGCAATCATGCTCCTCTCCTCTTCCTGCACTTGGCGTGGCCACGCCTGCATCCTCAGTGCACCATGGCAATCATACTTCTCTCCTCTTCCTGCACTTGGTGTGGCCACACCTGCATCCTCAGTGCACCATGGCAATCATGCTCCTCTCCTCTTCCTGCACTTGGTGTGGCCACGCCTGCATCCTCAGTGCACCATGGCAATCATGCTCCTCTCCTCTTCCTGCACTTTTCTCCTATTCCTTTCTTTTGTGTACCCTTTTCCTCTTTTTATTTTATTTTATTACCACCGGATGCTTATAATACTTTAAAATAATCTAATCAATTAAATGTTTTGAATGTTTCAAATACACTGGATATATCATGCTATTCATATACATACGCTAAGTATCTCTATTGGTGCCGCCCAGCTGCTACTGGTTTTTTTTTGCCTGATGAAGTGAACTGAGCCCCTTGGAACATGCCACAACTTTTGGAGTACTGTACTTAATAAACTTTTTTTTTTTCTATGACAGTATCTTGCTGACTTTTCAGTGGATAGATAAGTGATACTTCCCCCTGTTTTCAATATATATATATATATATATATATATATATATATATATATATATACATACACACATGTATCCTACTAATCCTACTAATATTTTTAATGGGGAAGTTCGGATGTTTGGATGTTTGTTACTCGATCACGCAAAAAAAGCTGCACGGATTTGAATGAAATTTGGCACACACATAGTACATTACCTGGAATAAAGTATAGGATACTTTTTATTCCCATAACCAAAAAGGGGGCGGAGACAAATACAAATTTCATTGGGATAATGTAAATAGCAGCCATTCTTACACTGTTAATGGCAGGGTTCTCAAACGTTGCACAGTTGGTCACTGGGTGACTGGGATCAAAAATGTAGAAAAGTGGTTGGAGCTTACAAAAGCCAATTGTCAGAATCCGCTCTGCTGGACTTGATTCCCTGGACCGATTTGTTTCCTATGCAGCTTGCATAGTTCGGTGCAGGGAAAAGAGTCCTTTCTGTCAGTTTGAAAGGCTGACTGGTTTGCATCCACTTGTCATGCAAATTGCTTATCTGCTTCCTTTGAAGGTTTCTAGTAGTGTTGGGCGAACACCTGGATGTTCGGGTTCGGGCCGAACAGGCCGAACATGGGCCAGATGTTCGGCATGTTCGGCCCGAACGCCGAACTCAATGGGAGTCAATGGGACCCCCGAACATGCCCATTTTGGGGGCCCTATGGGGTCGCAGGCATAAGGGGGGAGCATGCCCCGGTCGCGGGGGGGGGTCGGAAATTCCCCCCACCCCCTCCGCTAGCGCTCCCCCCTCTGCCCGCTTCCCCATAAAAAAAGTTTAAAGCAAGTTCAATAGTACCTGGGCTGGTGGCACTGGCTGGCAGTGGAGTGAGGAGGAGGAGGAGTCCGAGTAGCAGAGTGACGTTGAGGCCGGGCAGCGGTGTTGACGCATACGAGGACGTGAGGTCAGAGAAAGGGCGGAAGTACCACAAGGGTACTAGCGCTGAACCGCCCGCTGCCCGGCCTCAACGTCACTCTGCTACTCGGACTCCTCCTCCTCCTCACTCCACTGCCAGCCAGTGCCACCAGGTACTATTGAACTTGCTTTAAACTTTTTGTATAGGGAAGCGGGCAGAGGGGGGAGCGCTAGCGGAGGGGGTGGGGGGAATTTCCGACCCCCCCCGCGATCGGGGCATGCTCCCCCCTTATGTCTGCGACCCCATGGGGGGCAGTATTCGGCCGAACAGGGCCCTGTTCGGCCGAACAGGGGCCCTGTTCGGCCATGCATTCAGCAGTTCGGCGAACCCCGAACAGTTTGGCCGAACACCACCAGGTGTTCGGCCGAACTCGAACATCACCCGAACAGGGTGATGTTCTGCAGAACCCGAACAGTGGCGAACACTGTTCGCCCAACACTAGTTTCTAGTATAAATGTCATTTCCTCCCAGAATTCCTTGCTCGACATAGTTCCTCTGTAGGGAAACTTACCTTAAAGCCTCAGCATCTTGTTACTATATTCTAGTGTAGTTAATTCTCGGGGAGTGCTCCTTGCACTCCTATTAGTGCAGTCAGGTTTGTGTTATAACTTAAGTTGTACTGCCTATTCTGTCTTGTCTGTGCGATTGTACTGTCGCCAGCGGTGGCTGACAGTGAATCGTTCTGTCCTGTTCTTAGATCGCATTTGCCCTAGTGTTAGAGGCGGTGGATCTTTCTTGTCTGAACCTTGGAGTATAACCTTAGCTGCGGTTGCTACTGGT
The DNA here is from genome assembly GCF_040937935.1 of Hyperolius riggenbachi. NCBI lineage: Eukaryota > Metazoa > Chordata > Amphibia > Anura > Hyperoliidae > Hyperolius > Hyperolius riggenbachi. The sequence goes on along the minus strand of NC_090646.1, from coordinate 8,953,657 downwards.
TACTCCTTCTGTCTGTCTTGTCTGGAACGAACGCTTGCTGTTGTCTGGTGTGAGGCAACCGATTAGCAAGCGTTCGCCTTATCTGTTTGTTTCCTTTCTCCATGTTCATTGGTTAGTCAGGGTTGGTACGTTTTGCCACTGTTGCGCTTAACGTGCGGTGGCCGTTCCGTTAATGCGTTTTGTCTCTGTTGCGCATATCGTGCGGGGACCGCGTTTAGCTAGTTTGTTTGTTATTTTCATTGGCGTTCAGATTGTGGTGATTTGCTGTGTCTTCCTTACTCAGTTCACGCTCTGTATTTACTCAGTCTTGTGTTGCTGATAGCTATCATCTCTCTTGCGATTAGCTTTCTTACTCTGGTCTGTTCTGATGTGATATGTCTACCGTCGCTGGGTGGCGACTAGATTGAACCAGTAAGAAAGAAATTAGGTATCCGGGCACCAGCCAGCAATAATGCTTAGATCACAGCTTTATTACATCCACCTGGAATTCCAAACAACGATATATACAGTCGGCCTAACAGCCGTTTCGCAGGAGCACCTGCTTCTTCAGAGGCAACAAGGTTGTTGCCTCTGAAGAAGCAGGTGCTCCTGCGAAACGGCTGTTAGGCCGACTGTATATATCATTGTTTGGAATTCCTGGTGGATGTAATAAAGGTGTGATCTAAGCATTATTGCTGGCTGGTGCCCGGATACCTAATTTCTTTCTTACTGGTTCAATCTAGTCGCCACCCAGCGACGGTAGACATATCACATCAGAACAGACCAGAGTAAGAAAGCTTGATCTAAGCATTATTGCTGGCTGGTGCCCGGATACCTAATTTCTTTCTTACTGGTTGTATCGTTGTCTTCTTGTCCGGAGGCACGTCCACCTGCTACCCCCTGGATCTGCCTGTCTGTGCATCTAGTGCCAACCTACCGTTGTACTCTCTTGCCGTGGCAACTAGATATTCACATAGTCTGTCTCTGTTCTTGCTTTCTTCTGAATTGCTACTTTGTTGCCCGGTCTTGCTTAATCGTACAATTTCAATCTGGCATCTGTGGCTGTACAGAGGACTTATCCCTCTGTACTCCACAGCTCCATCTGCTGGTTGGAATTCTCCTCTACAGATCTATACTGGGTACTTTGCTTCTGTGACTGTGGCGATTTCCTTCTGCTTCAGCGCACGTGGTGTGCACTGACTGGAAATCGCCCGCAGATCGTTACACCAATCAAAATTATCCTATTGATTTTTAAGGGTAATATTTAATTGCTGCCATTCTTGCACTGTAAACAGCACAAGCCTCAAACTTGGTACAGTTGGTCATTGGGTGACTGGGGTTCAAATTCAGAAAAGGGGGTGGAGCCACAGCCAATCAGATTTGTTTCATTTCAATGCAAATTATTGATGCCAAAGACTGCAAAGCTCACAAACTTGGTCATGAAGTAATTGAGTAATTGTGTGTTAGGGTTAGGAAAAGTGGGCAGAGCCAACACAGGCCAAATACATACCCGGGCAATGCCGGGCGTCCAGCTAGTATTATAAATGGGAAAGTTCGGATATTTGGAATTTTGGTTGTTTGGATGTTTGTTACTCGATCACGCAAAAATGGCTGAACGGATTTTAATGAAATTTGGCACACAAATAGTAAATTACCTGGAATAAAGTATAGGATACTTTTTATTCCCATAACCAAAAAGGGCGCGGAGACAAGTACAAATTTCACTGGAAAATGTAAACTGCAGCCATTCTTACACTATTAATTTTAGGATTCTCAAACTTTGCAAAGTTGGTCACTGGGTGACTGGGATTAATATTCAGAAAAGTGGGTGGAGCCTACAAAAGCCAATCACAATTCACCTATTGATTTTCAAAGGGAATATTTCATTGCTGCCATTCTTGCACTGTTAATGGCACAAGCCTCAGATTTGGTACAGTTGGTCATTGGGTGACTGGGGTTTAAATTCAGAAAAAGGGTTGAGCCACAAACAGCCAATCAGAACACCAGCCAAATACATACTCAGGGAACATCAGGACATCAGTGGGTGGAGAAAAATACAAATTTCACTTTCAGAATGTAAATTGCAGCCATTCTTACACTGTTAATGGTAGAGTTCTCATTCTTTGCACAGTTGGTCACTGGGTGACTGGGATTAATATTCAGAAAAGTGGGTGGAGCCTACAAAAGCCAATCACAATTCACCTATTGATTTTCAAAGGGAATATTTCATTGCTGCCATTCTTGCACTGTTAATGGCACAAGCCTCAGATTTGGTACAGTTGGTCATTGGGTGACTGGGGTTTAAATTCAGAAAAAGGGTTGAGCCACAAACAGCCAATCAGAACACCAGCCAAATACATACTCAGGGAACATCAGGACATCAGTGGGTGGAGAAAAATACAAATTTCACTTTCAGAATGTAAATTGCAGCCATTCTTACACTGTTAATGGTAGAGTTCTCATTCTTTGCACAGTTGGTCACTGGGTGACTGGGATTAATATTCAGAAAAGTGGGTGGAGCCTACAAAAGACAGTCAAAATTTACCTATTGATTTTCAAGGGGAAATATTTAATTTCTGCCATTCTTGCACTGTTAATGGCACAAGCCTCAAAGCTGGTACAGTTGTCCTTTTGGTGACTGAGGTTCAAATTCAGAAAAGGAGCTGGAGCCACAGCCAATTAGATTTATTTAATTTCAATGCAAATCATTGATGCTAAAGACCACAAAGCTCACAAACTAGGTCATTTAGAAATTGAGTAATTGTGTGTTAGGATTAGAAAAAGTGGGCAGAGCCAACACTAGCCAAATACATACCCGGGCAATGCCGGGCGACCATCTAGTACAAAATAATAATATGTTAGGATATTAGACTATGACTATGGTAGGGATTAGAGATGTAGCGAACGGTTCACTGGCGAACGGTTCCAGGCGAACTTCGGTGGTTCGTGTTCGCCTGAGAAGGCGAACTTTTGCAGAAGTTCGATTCGCCCCATAATGTATCACAGTCAGCAGGCACATTGTAGCCAATTAGGCTACACTCAGCCCTGGAGCCCCATCCCCCCTTATATAAGGCAGGCTCGCCGGCCATTACACTCACTCGTTTGCCTGCTATTAGACAGACTAGGGCGAGCTGCTGCAGAATTGTTCTCCTAGGGAAAGATTAGTTAGGTTCTTGGCTTCTTAGTTTGCTCCTGGCTGATTATTATTGCTTTAATAGCACCCCCTCAACAGCTCTTTTCAGAGCTAATCCCGTTCTTTGTTTTTTGTTTTTTTTTCTGTGTGTCAAGCTGATACTTTTGTTGCATACACAGCCTTGATAATTCATACTGTGTGTGCCACTGCCAGCAGCCCAGCACATTCAGTGACTACCTGTGTGTGTGACAGGGAGCTGCACATTGTACTACCCAGTACTGCATATACCTACTAGTACCTGTTGTGTTTACTTAACCCACCTCATCACTGCATATACCTACCTTTGTGTTGAGTGAACACACCTCACTGCATCTAACTACCTTTTGTGTTGAGTGAACCCAGCTCACTGCATATAACTACCTTTACTGTTGAGTGAACCCACCTCACTGCATATAACTACCTTTACAGTTCAGTGAACCCACCTCACTGCATATATATACCTTTTGTGTTGAGTGAACCCACCTCACTGCATATAACTACCTTTACTGTTGAGTGAACCCACCTCACTGCATATAACTACCTTTACTGCTCAGTGAACTCACCTCACTGCATATAACTACCTTTACTGTTTAGTGAACCCACCTCACTGCATATAACTACCTTTTGTGTTGAGTGAACCCACCTCACTGCATATAACTACCTTTTGTGTTGAGGGAACCCACCTCACTGCATCTAACTACCTTTTGTGTTGAGTGAACCCACCTCACTGCATATAACTACCTTTACTGTTGAGTGAACGCAGCTCACTGCATATAACTACCTTTACTGTTCAGTGAACCCACCTCACTGCACATAACTATCTTTTGTGTTGAGTGAACCCACCTCACTGCATATAACTACCTTTACTGTTGAGTGAACCCACCTCACTGCATATAACACCCTTTACTGTTGAGTGAACCCACCTCACTGCATATAACTACATTTACTGTTCAGTGAACCCACCTCACTGCATATAACTACCTTTACTGTTCGGTGAACCCACCTCACTGCATATAACTACCTTTTGTGTTGAGTGAACCCACCTCACTGCATCTAACTACCTTTACTGTTGAGTGAACCCACCTCACTGCATATAACTACCTTTTGTGTTGAGTGAACCCACCTCACTGCATATAGCTACCTTTACTGTTCAGTGAACCCACCTCACTGCATATAACTACCTTTACAGTTCAGTGAACCCACCTCACTGCACATAACTACCTTTTGTGTTGAGTGAACCCACCTCACTGCATATAACTACCTTTACTGTTGAGTGAACCCACCTCACTGCATATAACACCCTTTACTGTTGAGTGAACCCACCTCACTGCATATGACTACCTTTACTGTTCAGTGAACCCACCTCACTGTATATAACTACCTTTACTGTTCAGTGAACCCACCTCACTGCATATAACTACCTTTGTGTTGAGTGAACTCACCTCACTGCATATACCTAGCATCCCCCCGAGATGGACAAAATGGACAAACCAGGTAGAGGAAGAGGTAGAGGCAGACCCAGAGGAAGGCCACCTGGCACCAGCAGGTCTGTGTGAGGTAGTGTTGCTGTGATTTCATGTGGACCTGGCCCAAAGTACAGTGCTCAGAAGAAGGCACGTGCCATCACTTCCCAAAATTGTGAAGACGTGGTTGAGTATTTACCACAGAATACCTCATCTCCCGCAGCCACCAGCGCTAGTACAAGCACCACATCCGCTGCATTTGACACTTCGCAGGAGATATTTGGTGGTGGTGAAATCACTGATTCACAGCCACTACTGCAACAACAAGAAGAAGGCGCAGGTACACCACCTCCTACGTCTGAGTTAGGTAGCGATAGTATGGACGTTACGTGTGAGGAGGGGGATGCTGAACTACCTGATGTTGGTGCAGTTGTGGAGGTGTCTGAGGAAAGCGAAGCTGGGCAGGAGGATTATGATGACTATTATACGGATGCGACGTATGTTCCCAATGGAGGAGATGATCAGGGGGACAGTTCAGAGGGGGAGTTAGAGAAAAGCAGGAGGAGACGAGTCCATGAAAGAAGCAGAGGGAGCCTCGTCCTCAGAAACAGCTGGGGGCAGTGTCCGGCGCCATGTATCGCCAGCTATGGACAGCCAGCCAACATGCCATTCAACGTCAGCTGCTGATGCCACCGTAGCGCCATCACCCCAGGGGGGCTCAGCGGTTTGGACATTTTTTAACATGTGTGTCTCAAATCGGAGCAAAGCCATCTGTTGTCTCGGCCAGCAAAAATTGAGCCGTGGAGAGGCCAACTCTCACGTAGGGACAAGTGCCTTACAAAGGCACCTGGAGAAAAGGCACAAACACCAATGGCAAGAACACCTGAGGAAAAGCAGCACCCAAAAGACAAGCCACACTCCTTCTCCTCTTCCTCCTTCAGGTGCATCATCTTCTTCAGCCGCTTTCCCCCTTGCACCTTCACAGCCACCCTCCTCCACACCGACTCTGCCCTTGAGAAGGTTCCTTCTCCTCTGCCCACAGCAGTAGCCAGCTGTCCGTGAAGGAAGTATTTGAGCATAAGAAGCAAATGTCTGCCAGTCACCCTCTTGCCCAGCGTCTGACAGCTGGTGTGGCGGAACTATTAGCTCGCCAGCTATTACTAGTGTTGGGCGAACAGTGTTCGCCACTGTTCGGGTTCTGCAGAACATCACCCTGTTCGGGTGATGTTCGCGTTCGGCCGAACACCTGATGGTGTTCGGCCTTTTAAGTTCGGGTTCGCCCCGAACTTCTAATGGCCGCCGAACAGGGCCCTGTTCGGCCGAATACTGCCCCCCTATGGGGTCGCAGGCATAAGGGGGGAGCATGCCCCGATCGCGGGGGGGGTCGGAAATTCCCCCCACCCCCTCCGCTAGCGCTCCCCCCTCTGCCCGCTTCCCCATACAAAAGTTTAAGCAAAGTACCTGTAGTGGATGGCCTGGCAGTGGGCGGCACTGTGGAGTGAGGAGGAGGAGTCCGGAGAGTGACGAGTTGAGGGAGGCCGGGCAGCGGGCGTGAGGTCAGAGAAAGGGCGGAAGTACCACAAGGGTACTTCCGCTGAACCGCCCGCTGCCCGGCCTCCCTCAACTCGTCACTCTCCGGACTCCTCCTCCTCACTCCACAGTGCCGCCCACTGCCAGGCCATCCACTACAGGTACTTTGCTTAAACTTTTGTATGGGGAAGCGGGCAGAGGGGGGAGCGCTAGCGGAGGGGGTGGGGGGAATTTCCGACCCCCCCCGCGATCGGGGCATGCTCCCCCCTTATGCCTGCGACCCCATATGGCCCCCAAAAGCTGGATGTTCGGAAAGTTCGGGGTTCGGCCCGAACATGCCGAACATCTCGGCCATGTTCGGCGAACTTTCCCGAACCCGAACATCCAGGTGTTCGCCCATCACTAGCTATTACCATACAAGCTGGTGGAGTCAGAGGCTTTCTGTAAATTTGTGGCCATTGGGACACCGCAGTGGAAGATACCAGGCCAAAATTATTTTTCACAAAAGGCCATACCCAAACTGTACCGTGCAGTTGAGAGGCAAGTGGTCTCATCTATTGCGAAGAGCATTGGGTCAAGGGTCAACCTGACCACGGATGTCTGGTCTGCCAAGCACGGAAGGGCTGCTACATTACGTACACAGCCCATTGGGTCAACCTGGTGACCTATGGCAGCAAGCAGGGAGTACGTGGCTGTGCAGCGGACCAACTTGTGACACCTCCACGGCTTGCAGGCAGGCCTCCTGCCACCTCCTCTCCGCCTGCTACATCCTCTTCGCTGTTGTCATCCTCCTCCTCCTCCTTGGCTGGCACCGCGATCTCCTCTCCAGCTACACAGCCCCTGCACCCCAGGGCCTATGCTGCATGTCAGGTACGACAGTGTCACGCCATCTTAGACATGTCTTGCCTCAAAGCGGAGAGTCACACTGGAGCAGCTCTCCTGGCTGCTCTTAACAAACAGGTGGAGCAATGGCTGACCCCGCTCCAGCTGGAGATCGGCAACGTGGTGTGTGACAACGGAAGCAATCTAATTTCCGTGTTGAATTTGGGAAAGCTGACACATGTACCCTGCATGGCACATGTGCTGAATCTGGTCGTGCAAAGATTTGTGTCAAAGTACCCAGGCTTACAGGACGTCCTGAAGCAGGCCAGGAAGTTGTGTGGGCATTTCAGGCGGTCTTACACGGCCATGGCACGCTTTGCGGACATTTAGCGGAGAAACAACTTGCCGGTGAGATGCCTCGTTTGCGATAGCCCGACTCGCTGGAATTCCACCCTGCTCATGTTCTCTCGCTTGATAGACCAGGAGAAAGCCGTCACCCAGTACCTGTACAATTACAGTAGAAGGACACAATCTGGGAAGATGGGGATGTTGTGGCCCAACAACTGGACACTGATGCGAAATGCATGCAGGATCATGCAGCCATTTGAGGAGGTGACCAAACTGGTGAGTCGCGCTGAGGGCACCATCAGCGACTTGATCCCCTACGCTTACTTCCTGGAGCGTGCCGTGTGTAGAGTGGTGGATAAAGCTGTGGAGGAGCGTGAACAAGAACAGTTACGGCAGGAGGAGTCGTGGGAGCAATTTTCATCCGAACCAGATGTTTCCTTAACACCTGCGGCAGCACAGAGGGGGGAGGAGGAGGAGGAAGAAGAGGAGTCGTGTGGGGAAGGAGAGGAGTCAGACTTGAATGATGATGATGAGGAAGGTGTTTCTGTGGAGGAGGAAGAGGCGGCGGAAGAAGAACAACCGCAGCAGCCATCACAGGGGGCTTCTGCTGCTCCACGTTCCCGTGGTATTGTTCGTGGCTGGGGGGAGGAAGAGGAGTTGCGTGCCATCACTGAGGAAGAGCAAGAGGAGGTGGAGAGTACGTCTGCATCCAGCTTTGTGCAGATGGCCTCTTTCATGTTGTCCAGCCTGTTGAGGGACCCCCGTATTAAAAAACTCAAGGGGAATGACCTGTACTGGGTGGCCACGTTACTAGACCCTCGGTACAGGTACAAAGTGGCGGACCTGTTACCAACGCAACAGAAGGCGGAAAGGATGCAGCACTTGCAGAACAAGGTGGCAATGATGCTTTACAATGCGTTTAAGGGGGATGTGACAGCACAACGCAATCAAGGTACCACTGGCAGTAATCCTCCTCCTCCCAAGTCCACGCAGGCAAGGACAGGACACTCCAGCGATCTCAGGGTGATGTCGGACATGTGGACATTCTTTAGTCCAACGCCTCACCATAGCCCTTTCGGATCCACCCTCCACCAACGCCTGGACCGGCAGGTAGCCGACTACCTGGCCTTGAGTGTGGATGTAGACAGCAGCGACGATGAACCCTTGAACTACTGGTTGCGCAGGCTTGACCTGTGGCCAGAGCTGTCCCAATTTGCCATCCAACTTCTCTCTTGCCCTGCCACAAGCGTCCTGTCAGAAAGGACCTTCAGTGCAGCTGGAGGCATTGTCACTGAGAAGAGAAGTCGCCTAAGTCACGACAGTGTTCAGTACCTGACCTTTATCAAAATGAATGAGGCATGGATCCCGGAGGGCTACTGCATGACCGAAGACTAAGTAAGTCCCCACACACAGCATCTCTGCCTGCAGGCCGCTTGCCTTCTCTGCCACCACCAACAGGGTCTAGGACTCTAGGCGGATTCTTGAATTTTTTAGGCCGTTGCTAGCAGCGGCCGCTATACTAATTTTTCTGGTGCGTGTACATGCCTGCCTAATTTTTCTGGCTGCACTGCGGGCGGCTGCAACAAAAAAACAAAAGGCATGTACATGTGCCCATTCCCCTTCATGATCATTACCTTGCCATGGTGAAGCGGCTTGCGTATCACAATGAAGCAATGACCACTGGCTATATGAGTGTCTTGGGTGGGGGTGGCACACCAAAGATAATAAGGTCATTGCTTCATTGTGGTCAGACCAAATTTGATGAGCTGGACAGTCACTGTTCTGTCATTCAGCTACATCAGCCGGGCGACCATATGGGCTGGAAAACCGCCACGGCCTGCACTCTCACCATGTTGCGCACCAGTCCAGCACCGCCACCACTACGCAAACAGCTGTTTGCGGTGCGTTACACAGTGAGTTTGGTGTGTCAGTGTGAATCAGTACTCTAATTACACTCCCTGATTGATGTATACACATGTAAGATGTTTTAAAACACTTTAGGCCTGCAATTTAGCATTCAATGTGATTTCTGCCCTTAAAACGCTGCTTTGCGTGAAATCCAGATTTTTCCCCGGGACTTTTGGCGTGTATCCCACTCCGCCATGCCCCTCTCCAGCTGTTAGACCCCTTGAAACATGTTTTCCATCACTTTTGTGGCCAGCATAATTTTCTCTATTTTTCAAAGTTCGCCTCCCCATTGAAGTCTATTGCGGTTCGCAAACTTTTCCGTGAACCGAACCTTCCGCGGAAGTTCGCGAACAGGGTTCGCGAACCAAAAATCGGAGGTTTGCGACATCACTAGTAGGGATTAGATTGTGAGCTTCTTTGGGGACAGTCAGTGACATGACTATGTACTCTGTAAAGTTCTGCAGAAGATGTCAGCGCTATATAAATCCTACTAATATTATAATTAGGAAAGTTCGGATGTTTGGATGTTTGTTACTCGATCACGAAAAAATGGCTGAACGGATTTGAATGAAATTTGGCACACACATAGTACATTACCTGGAATAACATATATGATAGTTTTTATTCCCGTAACCAGAAAGTGGGTGGAGACAAATACAAATTTCACTGGAAAATGTAAACAGCAGCCATTCTTACACTGTTAATGGTAGAGTTCTCAAACTTTGCACTGTTGGTCACTGGGTGACTGGGATTAAAATTCAGAGAAGTGGGTGGAGCCTACAAAAGCCAATCATAATTCACCTATTGATTTACAAGGGGAGTATGTAATTGCTGCCATTCTTGCACTGTTAATGGCACAAACCTCAAACCTGGTACAGTTGGTTATTGGGTGACTGGGGTTCACATATAGAAAAGGGGATTGAGCCACAATTAGCCAATCAGCTTTATTTCATTTCAATGCAAATTATTAATCCCAAAGACCGCAAAGCTCACAATTTAGGTCCTTGAGCAATTGAAAAATTGTGTGTTAGGGTTAGAAAAATGGGCGGAGCAAACACCAGCCAAATACATACCCGGGCAACGCCGGGCCATCAGCTAGTAGGTTCATATGTTTAAATGGTATGCCTATTATCAATCATAATCTGTTGTGATTATGCCAACTTCTTCCTGTTCTTGACAGTTGTGTGATTTTGGCAAAAAACACTCCTACTCTTAGGCCATACCCCCAGGTCACACCCCCAAGATAGCATTTCTTCAGCCAAAAAGGTGGCAATCCTAGCTGTTAATTAAATGCAGGGTTTTATATTTAGCTTTCAAGTGTGTTTTTGAATCTGACACATCTGGTTGAATGTGGCCCTTCTCACAGCAAATTATGGCATCTATGTATATCCAGTCACAAAATACCAGGAACCCCATGGGCTACAATAAAAGAATATACAGGGTTGTCCATCTCCCCTGATTCCACCCAAATCAAGCAAAGCATGTGGCCAGAGTTCAGCCAGTATCAGGAGTATTCTATTTATTACAGTGCGAGAGAGGCTTCAGCCTCAGGGTGAAGTGGAAGAGGAGGTGGAGGAGGGTGGGGCCATGGCGAGAGAGGCTCCAGCCTCAGGGCGCAGTGTAGGAGGGCGCAGGTCCCACAGGTCCGAGGCAGAGGCGAGAGAGGCTCCAGCCTCAGGGCGCAGTGTAGAAGGGGGCGCACAACTCACTCAGCTATCATTCCCCTATTGTGTGTGAAGCAGAGAGAAATAAGAAAAGGGGATACATGGCAGTGACTGCAGCCAGATAACTAGAGATTAAGGTGTTGGGGGCCCTGGGGCGCCTCTTAGTCTAATAGCGATCAGTGTGTGATGGCTGGGGTGGGAGGGATGGAGGGGCCTCTTAGTGTAATAGCAATCAGTGTGTGACGGCTGGGGTGGGAGGGATGGAGGAGGGGCCTCTTAGTCTAATAGCAATCAGTGTGTGACGGCTGGGGTGGGAGGGATGGGGGAGGGGCCTCTTAGTGTAATAGCAATCAGTGTGTGATGGCTGGGGTGGGAGGGATGGAGGGGGGGCCTCTTAGTGTAATAGCAATCAGTGTGTGATGGCTGGGGTGGGAGGGATGGAGGAGGAGCCTCTTAGTGTAATAGCAATCAGTGTGTGACGGCTGGGGTGGGAGGGATGGGGGAGGGGCCTCTTAGTGTAATAGCAATCAGTGTGTGACGGCTGGGGTGGGAGGGATGGAGGAGGGGCCTCTTAGTCTAATAGCAATCAGTGTGTGACGGCTGGGGTGGGAGGGATGGGGGAGGGGCCTCTTAGTGTAATAGCAATCAGTGTGTAACGGCTGGGGTGGGAGGGATGGAGGGGGGGCCTCTTAGTGTAATAGCAATCAGTGTGTGATGGCTGGGGTGGGAGGGATGGAGGGGGGGCCTCTTAGTGTAATAGCAATCAGTGTGTGACGGCTGGGGTGGGAGGGATGGGGAGGGGCCTCTTAGTGTAATAGCAATCAGTGTGTGATGGCTGGGGTGGGAGGGATGGAGGGGGGCACTTTGGTGTCTCAGCCTTGGGTGCTGGAGGACCTCGTCCCGGCTCTGGTGACAACGAATCCTGGGAAAACTTAATTGGCTGATGAAACTGATAGATGATAAATGTATAGAAAGTGTGTTGGCGTAATAACCTCAAGGAGGAATTCAAGGAATTCCAACTATATATAAATAGTGTTATGATGATTCTTATTAATCATATTCCGTGGCGCTGTACAAAGTAGGAAAACAACGGTTACATAATGAGGCTAGGTGCACACATAAAATAGCGGAAAAGGCCGCGTTTTCTGTCATGTGCGTTGCGTTTTTTTGTGTGCGTTTTTAGTGCATTTTTATTGCGATTTTGTGCATAAAAAATATGCATTTTTTATGTGCTTTGCGTACATTTTTATGTGTTTGCGGTTCGCATATACAAAATGCATATGTGTTTTGTATTCATTTTCATATTGCGTTTTATGCAAATCAATAGGAAGACAACAGGAAGTGGAAATACACCATACAACTTTATTTAAAAAAAAATGCATGAAAAATGCATCAAAATCTCCTACAAAACCTAATACATTGCATTTCCATTGACTTGCATTATCTGCGTTTTTGATGCATTCATGCATAATATGCAACAAAACTAGCGTTTTTAAAAACTCCAAAGTCAAAACGCATACCCATGCATTTTTTTAATGTGTCTTATTGACTAACATTGCTGCATAAAACGCAGCATTTCACGCAACGCTAACGTTTCTGCTATGTATTCACCCAGTCTGATAAGTAGATGTACAGAGGCGCCAGTAGGATAAAAGGTACTAAAATGTTTAAAATCTCTAGGTGGTGGTGGTGGACAAACATACCCAAAACAGACGCGATGCTGGCGATTGCAGATAACGAAAATTTATTCACATACTCCAAGGAACACTGCGACGCGTTTCACGGGTACAATATTGTACCCGTGAAACGCGTCGCAGTGTTCCTTGGAGTATGTGAATAAATTTTCGTTATCTGCAATCGACAGCATCGCGTCTGTTTTGGGTTGGTTGGTCCACCACCACCACCTAGAGATTTTAAACATTTTAGTACCTTTTATCCTACTGGCGCCTCTGTACATCTACTTATTCAGCGATCCACCCTTGGTGAAAGGGTGACACACCCTCCTTCTTCTATCACAGAGAGTGACATCTTAATCCTGAGTGGGGACAGGTCTATACTCCCCACCTGCCTATACAGTGGTTGCCTAAGCGGTAACCCGTGTTTGTGTGTATAATACTTACTTGTTATTTCTTCATCCTGGGGTAATACCTACTACACTATATTGGGCTCTCGGTTTATCTGTTTTTATCACCCAGTCTGATACAGACAATGATATACATCAAATATGGACACTAATACAAAATACAGAACTGCTAATTACAATGACAGATGTAGCATGATGATGAATAAAATGTATAACAGAGTGAAAGCTATGAAATGAATGACAAATTCCAAGACACAAAAGGGTGAGAGAGCCCTGCCCTTGAGAGCTTACAATCTAAAGGTGTCTCTCTAAATGTATCCCTGAATATTAGCGTCATGTTTTTGCATGGTTTGCATTTCCTCAGTGGCATAGCAATAGGCGTTGCAGAAGTAGCGACCACAGAGGGGTCCCGAGGGACCCTCCCTCAAGCACAATATTAGCTCTCTATTTTCCCTGTTTTGGTAATAACCACTTCTATAGATGCTTTAAATAGTAGTGATCATTAACAAGCTGCTCTCCATCCCCTCCTTGCACCTCTGACACTGTAGTTGCCATTGGCAGGGATTGCTATGTATAGAGTGCTTGGGGGTAATCAGTAACAAGCTGTTCCCCATCCCCTTCTTGCACCTCTGACACTGTAGTTGCCATTGGCAGGGATTGCTATGTATAGAGTGCTTGGGGGTAATCATTAACAAGCTGTTCCCCATCCCCTTCTTGCACCTCTGACACTGTAGTTGCCATTGGCAGGGATTGCTATGTATAGAGTACTTGGGGGTAATCAGTAACAAGCTGCTCCCCCTCCCCTTCTTGCTCCTCTGACACTGTAGTTGCCATTGGCAGGGATTGCTATGTATAGAGTACTTGGGGGTAATCAGTAACAAGCTGCTCCCCCTCCCCTTCTTGCTCCTCTGACACTGTAGTTGCCATTGGCAGGGATTGCTATGTATAGAGTGCTTGGGGGTAATCAGTAACAAGCTGCTCCCCATCCCCTTCTTGCACCTCTGACACTGTAGTTGCCATTGGCAGGGATTGCTATGTATAGAGTGCTTGGGGGTAATCAGTAACAAGCTGCTCCCCATCCCCTTCCTGCACCTCTGACACTGTAGTTGCCATTGGCAGGAATTGCTATGTATAGAGTGCTTGGGGGTAATCAGTAACTAGCTGTTCCCCATCCCCTTCTTGCACCTCTGACACTGTAGTTGCCATTGGCAGGGATTGCTATGTATAGAGTGCTTGGGGGTAATCAGTAACAAGCTGCTCCCCATCCCCTTCTTGCACCTCTGACACTGTAGTTGCCATTGGCAGGGATTGCTATGTATAGAGTGCTTGGGGGTAATCAGTACCAAGCTGCTCCCCATCCCCTTCTTGTACCTCTGACACTGTAGCTGCCATTGGCAGGGATTGTTATGTATAGAGTGCTTGGGGGTAATCAGTAACAAGCTGCTCCCCACCCCCTTCTTGTGCCTCTGACACTGTAGCTGCCATTGGCAGGGATTGCTATGTATAGAGTGCTTGGGGGTAATCAGTAACAAGCTCCTCCCCATTCCCTTCTTGCACCTCTGACACTGTAGTTGCCATTGGCAGGGATTGCTATGTATAGAGTGCTTGGGGGTAATCAGTAACAAGCTGCTCCCCATCCCCTTCTTGTACCTCTGATACTGCAGTTGCCATTGGCAGGGATTGCTATGTATAGAGTGCTTGGGGGTAATCAGTAACAAGCTGCTCCCCATCCCCTTCTTGCACCTCTGACACTGTAGTTGCCATTGGCAGGGATTGCTATGTATAGAGTACTTGGGGGTAATCAGTAACAAGCTGCTCCCCATCCCCTTCTTGTACCTCTGACACTGTAGTTGCCATTGGCAGGGATTGCTATGTATAGAGTGCTTGGGGGGTAATCAGTAACAAGCTGTTCCCCATCCCCTTCTTGCACCTCTGACACTGTAGTTGCCATTGGCAGGGATTGCTATGTATAGAGTGCTTGGGGGTAATCAGTACCAAGCTGCTCCCCATCCCCTTCTTGCTCCTCTGACACTGTAGCTGGCATTGGCAGGGATTGCTATGTATAGAGTGCTTGGGGGTAATCAGTAACAAGCTGTTCCCCATCCCCTTCTTGCACCTCTGACACTGTAGTTGCCATTGGCAGGGATTGCTATGTATAGAGTACTTGGGGGTAATCAGTAACAAGCTGCTCCCCATCCCCTTCTTGTACCTCTGACACTGTAGTTGCCATTGGCAGGGATTGCTATGTATAGAGTGCTTGGGGGTAATCAGTACCAAGCTGCTCCCCATCCCCTTCTTGCTCCTCTGACACTGTAGTTGACGTTGGCAGGGATTGCTATGTATAGAGTACTTGGGGGTAATCAGTAACAAGCTGCTCCCCATCCCCTTCTTGTACCTCTGACACTGTAGTTGCCATGGGCAGGGATTGCTATGTATAGAGTGCTTGGGGGTAATCAGTAACAAGCTGTTCCCCATCCCCTTCTTGCACCTCTGACACTGTAGTTGCCATTGGCAGGGATTGCTATGTATAGAGTACTTGGGGGTAATCAGTAACAAGCTGCTCCCCATCCCCTTCTTGTACCTCTGACACTGTAGTTGCCATGGGCAGGGATTGCTATGTATAGAGTGCTTGGGGGGTAATCAGTAACAAGCTGTTCCCCATCCCCTTCTTGCACCTCTGACACTGTAGTTGCCATTGGCAGGGATTGCTATGTATAGAGTGCTTGGGGGTAATCAGTAACAAGCTGCTCCCCATCCCCTTCTTGCTCCTCTGACACTGTAGCTGCCATTGGCAGGGATTGCTATGTATAGAGTGCTTGGGGGTAATCAGTAACAAGCTGTTCCCCATCCCCTTCTTGCACCTCTGACACTGTAGTTGCCATTGGCAGGGATTGCTATGTATAGAGTACTTGGGGGTAATCAGTAACAAGCTGCTCCCCATCCCCTTCTTGTACCTCTGACACTGTAGTTGCCATTGGCAGGGATTGCTATGTATAGAGTGCTTGGGGGGTAATCAGTAACAAGCTGTTCCCCATCCCCTTCTTGCACCTCTGACACTGTAGTTGCCATTGGCAGGGATTGCTATGTATAGAGTGCTGGGGGTAATGAGTAACAAGCTGCTCCCCGTCCCCTTCTTGCACCTCTGACACTGTAGTTGCCATTGGCAGGGATTGCTATGTATAGAGTGCTTGGGGGTAATCAGTAACAAGCTGCTCCCCATCCCCTTCTTGCACCTCTGACACTGTAGTTGCCATTGGCAGGGATTGCTATGTATAGAGTGCTTGGTGGTAATCAGTAACAAGTTGCTCCCCATCCTCTTCTTGCACCTCTGACACTGTATTTGCCATTGGCAGGGATTGCTATGTATAGAGTGCTTGGGGGTAATCAGTAACAAGCTGCTCCCCATCCCCTTCTTGCACCTCTGACACTGTAGCTGCCATTGGCAGGGATTGCTATGTATAGAGTACTTGGGGGTAATCAGTAACAAGCTGCTCCCCATCCCCTTCTTGCACCTCTGACACTGTAGCTGCCATTGGCAGGGATTGCTATGTATAGAGTGCTTGGGGGTAATCAGTAACAAGCTGTTCCCCGTCCCCCTCTTGCACCTCTGACACTGTAGTTGCCATTGGCAGGGATTGCTATGTATAGAGTGCTTGGGGGTAATCAGTAACAAGCTGCTCCCCATCCCCTTCTTGCACCTCTGACACTGTAGCTGCCATTGGCAGGGATTGCTATGTATAGAGTGCTTGGGGGTAATCAGTAACAAGCTGTTCCCCGTCCCCCTCTTGCACCTCTGACACTGTAGTTGCCATTGGCAGGGATTGCTATGTATAGAGTGCTTGGGGGTAATCAGTAACAAGCTGCTCCCCATCCCCTTCTTGCACCTCTGACACTGTAGCTGCCATTGGCAGGGATTGCTATGTATAGAGGGCTTGGGGGTAATCAGTAACAAGCTGCTCCCCATCCCCTTCTTGCACCTCTGACACTGTAGTTGCCATTGGCAGGGATTGCTATGTATAGAGGGCTTGGGGGTAATCCGTAACAAGCTGCTCCCCGTCCCCCTCTTGCACCTCTGACACTGTAGTTGCCATTGGCAGGGATTGCTATGTATAGAGTGCTTGGGGGTAATCAGTAACAAGCTGCTCCCCATCCCCTTCTTGTACCTCTGACACTGTAGCTGCCATTGGCAGGGATTGCTATGTATAGAGTGCTTGGGGGTAATCAGTAACAAGCTGTTCCCCATCCCCTTCTTGCACCTCTGACACCGCGGTTGTCCTTGGCAGATTTTGGGGCACAGTATCAATTGTTATGTATAGAGTGCTGGGGGGGGGTGTAAAACTTGCACCGGGGCCCGTAGTTCCTTAGCTACGCCACTGCATTTCTCCCTTACCGTTGTGTAGCCGTACATCCCAAATAATTCCGGCATCACATTATAATCACCGACAAAGCCGATGACTTCTCCGTGGTTCCTGTGAGCGTAGTTGGGAGCCTCCAGTTCAGGTCCAGATAAAATGTTGAATGTACTATATAAAGAGTGCATGAGATGTCCACACGTGTTGTATATAATATAACCCAATGTGGTGTTGGGAAGAATATCGGGATCTAAATTAATTAAGTCAACTCTGTTCATAAACACCAGAAGATCTGCATATTTCTTCATTAATGGCCTATTAAAATCATAGAAAACCTTTAGCCAGCAGCATAGCACAAAATGTATACATTAATTTCCATGGACAACCATTGTAAACCCCGCCCACTTATGCATTTATTTGTTGAACAAGATATGTGCTTCATAAGGGTACATCTACAGATGCTGGATCCGAGGTGAACTTTTACTCATTGCATAATTGTGTTCTTTTCCTATTGTTTATAGGGCATTCCTCAAGCCAAATACTTTTTGTTTTTGTTTTAATACTCTAATTCCCTATAAACTAAATAAACCATGCCCACAGGTTTTCAGAGAGCCTTGGCAGTAGCAAGGGCTCATGGGAGCTCAGTCTGGGCAGGAGGAGGGGGAGGTGCTACTAGCCTTTGATTTCAGAGGCAAAGGGGAGGATGGAGGAGAGAGGATTAGGTTTTTTTCACAGGCTGAGTGCTCAAGATACAGATAAGTCTGCCTCTGTGTAATGTTTACAAACATGGCTGCTGTCATTGTATCACAGGAAGAAATAATCATTTTCTATTAAAGGTGTTTGCAGCTAGATTTGCTGTAAACTATCTAAACTTTAGATAAGATATATAGACAAGTTACTTGTTATAGTTAGTTTTTCATCTCAGATCCGCTTTAACAAAAAAAATAAAAAAAATAAAACCTACAGGTTAACTGCTACTCGAAGGCAACATGTTCAATAAAATGTTTTTTATTTCTCTTTAACAAATCTAACTTACCCAGTATATTGCAGCTAGTGTCTGCAATGGCTGTATGAACATGAACATGCATAACTAAGGATGAATTAAAATGCCTCTGGCAGTCTCACTAGAATTTCCTTGAAGCATCGGAATTCTGTTTTTAGTTTGTTTAAAAAGAAGTGTTCAGATTCCAGGACCTTTCCATAGGCAGTAGGGATGCTCACCGAGAACTTGTGATCACGGAATAGCTGTGGACCACAAGCATTTTTCCAGTATTCGGCTTTGAAATCAAAAGCCGTGGATTGATTTTGAACCACGGAACATGGCCACGACAGGCCGTGATTTAGTATAATCCGGATGCATTCACAATCGTGAACATGGCGGGGGGAACGCAGTGGTTAGGTCGTGATTAGCGGAAATGGGCAGAAATGACTTCCCTGGGCCAATCAGAGGCCCCCAGCCAGGCCCTAGCAACCAATCATAGGAGGGGAGGCTATGCCCTCCCCTCCTGTATATAAAGCAGCGGCCATGATGAAAAACTATGTCCTTGCTAGACTCTGGCACTGAGAGGATCATCTCCAGGCCATTGTTGCTTCCGCATGCACTTTTTTGGGGTAAAAGCGTAGCTTTTTACTCCTAACATTGCTCTGATACTGTACTTGTCAGTTGTATTTAGCTAGCTAGCTTGTTAGTGATTTATTATTACTTCAGTTAGCTGCAGTCGGTGTAGTCATAGTGAGAGTGTACTGATTACTGTGCTTAGTGCAGGCAGGCAGGTTCAGACTGATTATACAGCTGTATATTACTGTACTTGTTATCTAGCTCAGCCAGCCAGCCAGTGATCAACTTCAGTTACTGTCACTGGTCAGTCATTAGTACGTTTAGTCAGTGAGGGATATTGTACTGTTCTATTAGTGCACTGCAGGCAGACCGCTGTCCATAACTTTTAGTGTTCTATATTATTTTACTGTATCTCTTGTATTCACCTCATAGCCAGTGATCAACTTCAGTTAGTTGCAGTCACTGCCACTGGTCAGTCACTAAGTTTAGTCAGTGACATTGTACTGTGCTACTAGCATGCAGCCAGTTACTTTGCTGTGTGTATAGTGCAGTCAGACTGTGGTGCTGTCCAGTGATTTTTGAGTTCTATTACAGTGTATTCAGTATTTGTGAATTGCACCGTCTGCACATTTTTTTTTTTTTGTGTTCTTTTCTGAAAAATCAATAAAAGCCCCCTGTTGTATTCCGTCTGTCCCCAGGCCTACACAGGTATTGACTAACTGTAAAAAGCAGCACACTTTCTCCACCTTGAAATCTTGTGCATAGTGTACAACATGTCTGGCAGGGGATGTGGGTGTGGCAGGAGAGGGAGTGTCGTTGCCACCACCAGTTCTGGGACTGGTCCACAGCCAGGGACAGGGCGCTCAGCTGTAGCGGGTGCAGCAGAAAGGCATCTATCTGCAGCACTGCCTGGTCCGAGACAGCCGACAGCGGTGTCACCCATTTTCAGCACCTTGAATCGACGCTATGTGGTCGTTCAGTAGTTTGACTCAGGCATTGATGGACATGATGATGGAGGAGAAGCCCATCATGAGTTTCTCACAGACCTCCCCTGTGAGCAGCACTCCCAGCAGCAGCAACAGCCAACGCCCCACGCAAGTTGTGACATCCACCCCAGCAGCCAGTGGTCAGCAGCACTCCCCGGATGAGAGCGTTGTGTCCCTCAGTCCGGCATCTGGGCGAGTATTTATGGCAGTCGTTGAGGAGATGATGGGGCCTGATATGGATGAGAAGGTTGGGCTCCTGCCAGCATCCCAGGTTTATGTTGAGGATGATGAGGGGTCTGTGTCTGGGAGAGTTGGGGCAGCAGAGGTGGTGGGGGGTCAGGAGAAGAGATCTATAATTATGATGATGATAATGACCGGGACCGTCTGCATGTGCCTCAGACCCTGGAAAACATGTTGTGTCTTGTGTTTAGGTACTAAACTGCCAGGGTCCATAGATACTTACAATTTTTGGGCACAATTCTTGTGCTGTGGTGCTGCCAATGAGGGGCCATGCCTTTCTGTGCTGCTACTGAGTCCTTAGTAGTCCTCCTCCTGCTGCTGCTGATGTTGGAATTTAATACTTAAGTCTGTGTTCCCACTGCCAGGGTCCACGGATTCTTACAATTTTTGGGCACAATTCTCGTGCTGTGGTGCCATCAATAAGGGGCCATGCCCTTCTGTGCTGCTGCTGCTGAGTCCTTAGTCCTCCTCCTGCTGCTGATGATGTGTTTAAAGGGAACCTAAACTGAGAAGGATATGAATTTTTATTTTTAAAATAATACCAGTTGCCGGACTCTCCTGCTGATCCTGTGTCTCTAATACTTTTAGCCATAGCCCCTCAACAAGCATGCAGATCAGGTACTCTGACTGAAGTCAGAGTGGATTAGCTGCATGCTTGTTTCAGGTGTGGGATTCAGACACTACTGCAGCCAAAGAGATCAGCAGTACAGCCAGGCAACTAGTATTGTTTAAAAGGAAACATCCATATCCCTCTCAGTTAAGGTTCCCTTTAAGTACTGAAGTCTGTGTTCCCACTGCCAGGGTCCACGGATTATTATTGATGTCCCAACTCACTGGAACTCCACTCTGGTGATGTTGGAGTGGCTGTTACAGCACAGGACAGCTCTTACCAAGTAAATATGTAGTGAAGAGAACCACCAACAGGGTTGCTCGATTGCACCCAAATTCGAGTGAATTTGAATCCGGGTAAAATCTGGATTCGGCTGTGATCACGATCATAGAATTCAATTCGAGTTTGCATTTGAGTCGTGAATACACATTGAATCCGGATCATGAATCGTAATCACAAATGGCCTTAAAGCATCATGTTTTTTTTTTTTAAGAAAAAACTCAATTAAATATGTGTTGAGGTGGAAATTGATGGAAAACATTTTTTCTGTATTTGTTGGTTTATTTTTCTTCACCTTCTTCTTTTTCTTCTCACCATCTTTTTCTTCACCTTCTTTTTCTTCTCACCCTCTTTTTCTTGTCACCATCTTTTTCTTCACCATCTTCTTTTTCTTTTTCACCATCTTTTTTCGCATCATGATTTTCACCATCTTCTTCTTCTTCTTTTTTCTTCTTATTCTTCCTCTTGTCCCCAACTTATTTTTTTTCCCTTACATTTTTTTTTTCTTCAACAGCATAGCTAAATTTGTGGCATAATAGCTAGTGGTGCATGCCAACAGCACCTTATTCTGTGGACCCTGGTGGTGGGAGCACAGGCAGCAGGAGGTTAAAACAGCAGCAGTAGCAGGAGAAGGAGGAGGAGTGACGTGTGGCAGCATACAATGTAACAGGCCATGGCACCTCGCATTGGTACCACAGCTGTAATAAACACCATACAGCAGGAGGTTCTGGACAGCAGTTGTGAAGCCCACATTGTGTCCAATACACAATTGGGACAGCACAATTTTCAACCCAGACACCTCAGGTTTTTTTTTTAAACAAAATATAGCTATTGTAGTGGCGTAATAGCTAGTGGCGCATGGCAGCAGCGCATAATTCTGTGGACCCTGGTGGTGGGAGCACAGGCAGCAGGAGGTTAAAACATCAGCAGCAGGAGGAGGAGAAGGAGGATGTGTGGCAGCATACAATGTAACAGGCCATGGCACCTAGTGGTGATACCATGGCTGTAATAAACACCATACAGCAGGAGGTTCTGGACAGCAGTCGTGAAGCCCACATTATGTCCAATACACGTTTAGGACAGCACAGTTTTCAACCCAGACACCTTAGAATTTTTTTTTTACAACAAAATATAGCTATTGTAGTGATGTAATAGCTAGTGGCGCATGGCAGCAGCGCATAATTCTGTGCAGTGGTGCTCAGCAGAGCTCGAATATTCGAGTAGCTCGAATATTCGAGCTCTTTTTCAGCTATCCGAGCTCGGTATTCGAGCTCCGAATAGC
Organism: Hyperolius riggenbachi; assembly: GCF_040937935.1. Taxonomy (NCBI): domain Eukaryota; kingdom Metazoa; phylum Chordata; class Amphibia; order Anura; family Hyperoliidae; genus Hyperolius; species Hyperolius riggenbachi. The sequence goes on along the minus strand of NC_090646.1, from coordinate 8,931,381 downwards.
TGTAGCTATTCGAATGGGCTATCCGAGTACACTCGAATAGCCCATTCACTATTCGAGCTATTCGAGCAAACGGCGCTATTCGAGCTCGGTACCGAGCTCGAATAGCGTCATAGCCCAGATTGATGTCCTTAGAGCCAATCAGAGGGCTCCCAGGCCCTCTGACGGCAGCCAATCACAGAGGGGGACCCTGGCCAGCCCCTACCCTATAAATAGCGGCCGCCATGTTCCGTTTCTCCATGCTTGCCTGAGACTTGTACAGAGAGAGAGTTGCTCCTTTGTGCTTTGGCTTAGCAAGTGCTCTATTGTGATCATTTACCTAGCGTTTTTGCTCACCTACACCTGCCATATACACCTATATTGTTGTTAGTTAGATAGACATTGTATTTTAGTTAGTAGCTTGTGTGTTACATTAGAGACAGGCAGCTGCTGCAAGCTTACAGGTTTAGGCCTCAGGGGGGCCTTGCCTCTGTGGGCAGCTGTCCTCTGTTTATTTCTCTCATCTATACCAGTATTTCTGCTGTCCTTTACTAATAGTATTGTAGTTATACTGTACTAGGAGTAGGACACTCACTGACTGTCACTGTTTATAGGCTACTAGCTAGCTCCTGCGTGTGTGCACTCACTCACTGTCTGTGTGTACACACACTCTATTTCCTTCTGATTACTGATAGATTATTGTTAGTTAGTTGTACTTACTGTTACTACTTACTCTTACTGTACTAGGAGTCTAGGACACTCAGTCAGACAGTCACTGTGTTCATAGGCTACTAGCTCCTGCGTGCGGTCACTCACTGTCTGAGTGTACACACACCACCCACACTCCATTTCCTTCTGATCGCTGATTGATTATTGTAATTAGTTAGTTCTACTTACTGTTACTACTTACTCTTACTGTACTAGGAGTCTAGGACACTCAGTCACTGTGTTCATAGGCTACTAGCTCCTGTGTGCGGTCACTCACTGTCTGAGTGTACACACACCACCCACACTCCATTTCCTTCTGATCGCTGATTGATTATTGTAATTAGTTAGTTCTACTTACTGTTACTACTTACTCTTACTGTACTAGGAGTCTAGGACACTCAGTCACTGTGTGTTCATAGGCTACTAGCTCCTGCGTGCGGTCACTCACTGTCTGAGTGTACACACACCACCCACACTCCATTTCCTTCTGATCGCTGATTGATTATTGTAATTAGTTAGTTCTACTTACTGTTACTACTTACTCTTACTGTACTAGGAGTCTAGGACACTCAGTCACTGTGTTCATAGGCTACTAGCTCCTGCGTGCGTGCACTCACTGTCTGAGTGTACACACACCCACACTCCATTTCCTTCTGATCGCTGATTGATTATCGTAATTAGTTAGTTCTACTTACTGTTACTACTTACTCTTACTGTACTAGGAGTCTAGGACACTCAGTCACTGTGTTCATAGGCTACTAGCTCCTGCGTGCGTGCACTCACTGTCTGAGTGTACACACACCCACACTCCATTTCCTTCTGATCGCTGATTGATTATTGTAATTAGTTAGTTCTACTTACTGTTACTACTTACTCTTACTGTACTAGGAGTCTAGGACACTCAGTCACTGTGTTCATAGGCTACTAGCTCCTGCGTGCGTGCACTCACTGTCTGAGTGTACACACACCCACACTCCATTTCCTTCTGATCGCTGATTGATTATTGTAATTAGTTAGTTCTACTTACTGTTACTACTTACTCTTACTGTACTAGGAGTCTAGGACACTCAGTCACTGTGTTAATAGGCTACTAGCTCCTGCGTGCGTGCACTCACTGTCTGAGTGTACACACACCCACACTCCATTTCCTTCTGATCGCTGATTGATTATCGTAATTAGTTAGTTCTACTTACTGTTACTACTTACTCTTACTGTACTAGGAGTCTAGGACACTCAGTCACTGTGTTCATAGGCTACTAGCTCCTGCGTGCGTGCACTCACTGTCTGAGTGTACACACACCCACACTCCATTTCCTTCTGATCGCTGATTGATTATTGTAATTAGTTAGTTCTACTTACTGTTACTACTTACTCTTACTGTACTAGGAGTCTAGGACACTCAGTCACTGTGTTCATAGGCTACTAGCTCCTGCGTGCGTGCACTCACTGTCTGAGTGTACACACACCCACACTCCATTTCCTTCTGATCGCTGATTGATTATTGTAATTAGTTAGTTCTACTTACTGTTACTACTTACTCTTACTGTACTAGGAGTCTAGGACACTCAGTCACTGTGTTCATAGGCTACTAGCTCCTGCGTGCGTGCACTCACTGTCTGAGTGTACACACACCCACACTCCATTTCCTTCTGATCGCTGATTGATTATCGTAATTAGTTAGTTGTACTTACTGTTACTACTTACTCTTACTGTACTAGGAGTCTAGGACACTCAGTCACTGTGTTCATAGGCTACTAGCTCCTGCGTGCGTGCACTCACTGTCTGAGTGTACACACACCCACACTCCATTTCCTTCTCATCGCTGATTGATTATCGTAATTAGTTAGTTGTACTTACTGTTACTACTTACTCTTACTGTACTAGGAGTCTAGGACACTCAGTCACTGTGTTCATAGGCTACTAGCTCCTGCGTGCGTGCACTCACTGTCTGAGTGTACACACACCCACACTCCATTTCCTTCTGATCGCTGATTGATTATTGTAATTAGTTAGTTCTACTTACTGTTACTACTTACTCTTACTGTACTAGGAGTCTAGGACACTCAGTCACTGTGTTCATAGGCTACTAGCTCCTGCGTGCGTGCACTCACTGTCTGAGTGTACACACACCCACACTCCATTTCCTTCTGATCGCTGATTGATTATTGTAATTAGTTAGTTCTACTTACTGTTACTACTTACTCTTACTGTACTAGGAGTCTAGGACACTCAGTCACTGTGTTCATAGGCTACTAGCTCCTGCGTGCGTGCACTCACTGTCTGAGTGTACACACACTAAATTTACTTGTGATTACTACTGATTATTGTAACTGCTAGTTGTACTTCCTGACTGTTACTACTTACTTACTGTACTAGGGGACACTCACTCAGTCACCTCACCAACCAACCTACTCCATTAAAGTACCCCACTTTTCACCCGCCCTTTTACAAAACTTTTGTCTATACGCCCAAAACATTTAAGATGTCTGGAAGTGGCAGCCAGCGCGGTTTGGGCAAGGGGAAGGGCAGCAAGGGAATCAGGAGGAGAGGGAGCAGCATTGTGGCAAGCCGCGGCCGCGGGCGCGCCACCATGCACAGTTCCGCAGCAGCAGCAGCAGCGTCAGTGGCTAACATTCCTCCCATAGCCACTGGCCGTGGACGCCTTGGGCGCCGCCCAGCAGGAGCATCTGCAACTCACGCTGCAGAGACACAGCAGCAGCAGCGTGTAGCACCTGCTCCCATTTTCCTCCAGCCGGGTCGGAAACGTCCCATTGAGGAAAAGGATGCAGACACTGTGGTGCAACTCATGACGGAGGATGAGCAGCCCGCCATCAGCTCTGCATCCGAGGCCTCCACCCTCACCACCACCACCACCCCTGTTCGCAGCAGCCGCCCAGCAGGGTCTGGGGAGGAGGCCAGTTCACCGTCACTCGCCGACCTGTCATTCAGCAGTCTTTTGACCCCAGGCATCATGAGTAAATTGTCTGCTGTTGTTGGCGATCTTGAGGAGGAGATGCTGATGGGCACTTTGGGGGATGAGGGATTGGACAGCAAGACTGTGGCGACAGTCAAGCAGCCCATCCATGCATCAGGAGAGGAGTTTGGGGGGTCCTCATCCCAGCAGGACATGTTTCAGGAGGGGGAGGATGATGATGACCCGGTGACAGACAGAGACTGGGTGCCACCACCTCCAGGGGATGTCGTCCTCAGCAGCTCTGAGGAGGAGGAGGAGGATGCTCTTGTGGGCCTTGCAAGGAGGCGCATCATTGCAAGCATTGGCAGCAGCAGTAGGCAGGTCCCACAGCCTGCTGGTGTCTCAGGCTCAGCAGCAGCAGCAGCAGCATCTGCCAGTACCACCACCAGCCACACCCAAGCCCCCCAAGCCCCCCCCCAACCACCACAGGGAGACAGGCAGCAGCGCTTCCATGCCGTAGGGGGATGTTTAAGTCACCAATCTGGCGATATTTCACCATGCCCACTGTGTACAGCAAGTACGCCACTTGCAACCACTGTCAGCGGAAGTTGAGCAGAGGTGCAGACCCCTTAAAGTTCTGCACCAGCTCGCTCATCAACCACCTTGCGGCTAAACATTTCCACCAGCATGAGGAGTTCCAGAGGCTGAAGGCATCTGGTGCTGGCAGTGGCACCACACCCATCACTGCACAGCCTTCAGCAGCAGCAGCAGCAACAGCAGCCACCCGCCCTCCTGCTCCTCCAGCAGCACCAGCAGGAGTGCGGAAACGCACTGCTCCTCCCCCCTCTGCAACTCCTGCCGCCGACACTGAGGCCTGTTCTGGCAGCCAGTCCTCAGTGGCCTCCTCTGCTGTGTCTGCTGATTCCCGTGTCAGCAAAAGGCCACGCCAGAGCCTTTTGAGCGAGTCCTTCCAGGGGGTGGTTAGGGCTCTGCCTCCCAGCAGCCGTCGCGTGCGGCAGCTGAACGGCTTGCTGGCACGGGCCATGTGCTCCCAACTCCTGCCGTACACGCTCGTGCAGGAGGGGAGCGACATTCGTGCGCTGCTTGCTTGCGCAGCCCCAGACTGGCAGCTCCCCAGCAGACACTTCTTTGCCCGCAAGGCCATTCCTGCACTGCACCGCTTTGTGATGGCCAATGTGGAGCGAGGGCTGGAGCACGCGGTTGGTAAAAGGGTCCACGTCACCATGGACTCCTGGAGCAGCCGCTTCGGGACAGGCCGCTACCTGTCCTTCACTGTCCACTGGGTCAGCTTGGTGGAAGGGGGTGAGGATGGGAGAGCAGCAGCGGGCACAGCAGCAGCAGCAACACAGTGGGTGGTGCCACCCCGCAGGCTCAGGGGAACTGCAGCAGGTTCCTCCGATCCTCTGCCATCCTCCGGCACACCTGGCCAAACCCCCCGCCTCAGCAGCAGCGTGAAGGCCCGCCACTGCCAAGCGCTGCTGCACTTGGTCAGCCTTGGGAAGACCAAGCTGACGGCAACCCATGTGTTGGCCAAACTCCAGGAGCAGGAGAGGATTTGGCTGACCCCCAGAGGCCTCAGAGTCGGAGAGGTGGTGGCCGACAATGGGGCCAATCTGGTTGCCGCAATAGACAGGGGAAACCTGACCCACATCCCCTGTCTTGCCCACGTGCTGAACCTGGTGGTGCAGAAGTTCCTGCGCACCTACCAGGGGATGGGCGAACTGCTGGAAACGGCAAGGAATGTTGTGCGTCACTTCCGGCGCTCGGCTGCAGCCTGTGCGAGCCTGGAAGACGTGCAAAAGGAGCTGGATCTGCCACGCCATCGGCTGATCCTTGACGTTCCGACTCGCTGGAACTCCACCCTGGCGATGTTGGAGCGTCTGGTTGAACAGAGGCGCGCTGTCAAACAGTACCTTGCCCTGGCCACTGTTTCCGCAGCTCAGAGAAGGGACAAGACCAGCAACTTCCCGTCCATCGTCCCCGATGATGACTGGAGGCACATGCAGCAGGCGTGCTTAGTGCTGGCTCCCTTCCTGCAGGCCACAAACATGGTGAGCAGGGACCATGCTATGGTCTGCGAGTGGGTGCCCCTGGTTTCTCTGCTGAACAGGGCCCTCGATGCTTTGCTGGAACAGGGAGCGGCAGCCTTGGACCAGCAGGAGCGGCAACCAGCTGCGCAGTCCACCTCTGAGGGGGAGGAGGAGGAGGACTTGGTGGAGGTCCCTGACCTGGCTGCTGATGAGGGGGATCAGCACAGCGCAGCTGAGTTGGTGCGGGGGTGGAGAGAGGATGAGGCGGCAGAGGAGGAGGATGAGGACAGCACTGACGTCGATGTGCCCGCCTCTTCCCAATGGCAGCGCACATGCTGACGTGCCTGCGCAGGGACCCCAGGGTGATCCAGATGAAGCAGAGGGAGGACATCTGGATCAGCATGATGTTGGACCCACGCCTCAAGGGGAAGTTGAGCCAGTTCCTGCCGCCTGCAGGAGGAGACCCAGCGCAACAAATAAGGAGCTTGCAGCAGGCCCTTGTTGAGCGCTTGGAGGAAGCCTTCCCCCAGCCTTCCACCCCCACTGTCCAGCAGCCAGCACAGAGGCAGCAGCAGGTGCCTGCATCCAGCAGCAGCAAGCGCCCCACAGACCTGCTGTCTCTCAGCCACGAGCTCTACAGGACTGTAGAGGCTCCGGCAGCAGTGACTAGAGAGGAGATGCATGCAGCAGCATCCTCCTCCGGTCACAGCCAGCGCCTGACCCGCATGGTGGCTGACTACATGGGGTCGTACAGCGGGCTTGACAGCGATGCCCCTGTTGATCCCATGGAGTATTGGGTCAAGCGCATGGAGATCTGGAGCGAGCTGGCGCAGTACGCCCTGGAAGTGCTGTCCTGCCCCCCTTCCAGCGTGCTGTCCGAGCGCTGCTTCAGTGCAGCTGGTGGCGTGGTCACCGAGAAACGCTCACGTCTGTCTCACAAGTCTGTGGACAGACTGACGTTTCTCAAGATGAACCAGGCGTGGGTGGAAGGCGAGTTCCTGGCCCCTGTTGTCGGCGAGAGGGGGACATGAACTGGCTGCCGGAACCATCGTTAATGTGCCTTACCACCCTTTACCACCTCCTGGCTCCTGCTCACTAAGCCAGCCTGGTTCACTTTGACTATTACGTCGCCTGCAGCCACACATTTTACACCTACAGTGGGCTGCTGTGTACTGCCCTTCTGCTGTCTGTCTGTGTTTCCCACTGCCAGGGTACACAGATGATTTACCTTCTGCTGCCACTCTGCCACCAGCTATTACGTCAAACAATAGCTATATTGGTTGCAAAACCAAAAACCAAAAAACCATAAAAAAAAAAAAAAGGTTTAATTTTTCTGAGGTGCCCGGGTTGAAAACTGTGTTGTCCCAGTTGTGTATTGGACACAATGTGGGCTGCACGACCGCTGTCTGGGACCTCCTGTTGTGTTTATTTACAGCCCTGGTATCACCGCTAGGTACCAGGGCTATTATGTCACGCTGCCTACCTGCTGCCACACTCACACTGCTCCTCCATACCTCCTCCTGCTGCTGCTGCTGCTGTCTGTCTGTGTTTCCCACTGCCAGGGTACACAGATGATTTACCTTCTGCTGCCACTCTGCCACCAGCTATTACGTCAAACAATAGCTGCTCGCCTACTCCTCCATTCCTCCTCCTGCTGCTGGCTGTCTGTCGGTGTTTCCCACTGCCAGGGTACACAGATGATTTACCTTCTGCTGCCACTCTGCCACCAGCTATTACGTCAAACAATAGCTATATTGGTTGCAAAACCAAAAACCAAAAAACCATAAAAAAAAAAAAAGGTTTAATTTTTCTGAGGTGCCCGGGTTGAAAACTGTGTTGTCCCAGTTGTGTATTGGACACAATGTGGGCTGCACGACCGCTGTCTGGGACCTCCTGTTGTGTTTATTTACAGCCCTGGTATCACCGCTAGGTACCAGGGCTATTATGTCACGCTGCCTACCTGCTGCCACACTCACACTGCTCCTCCATACCTCCTCCTGCTGCTGCTGCTGCTGTCTGTCTGTGTTTCCCACTGCCAGGGTACACAGATGATTTACCTTCTGCTGCCACTCTGCCACCAGCTATTACGTCAAACAATAGCTGCTCGCCTACTCCTCCATTCCTCCTCCTGCTGCTGCTGTCTGTCTGTGTTTCCCACTGCCAGGGTACACAGATGATTTACCTTCTGCTGCCACTCTGCCACCAGCTATTACGTCAAACAATAGCTATATTGGTTGCAAAACCAAAAACCAAAAAACCATAAAAAAAAAAAAAAGGTTTAATTTTTCTGAGGTGCCCGGGTTGAAAACTGTGTTGTCCCAGTTGTGTATTGGACACAATGTGGGCTGCACGACCGCTGTCTGGGACCTCCTGTTGTGTTTATTTACAGCCCTGGTATCACCGCTAGGTACCAGGGCTATTATGTCACGCTGCCTACCTGCTGCCACACTCACACTGCTCCTCCATACCTCCTCCTGCTGCTGCTGCTGCTGTCTGTCTGTGTTTCCCACTGCCAGGGTACACAGATGATTTACCTTCTGCTGCCACTCTGCCACCAGCTATTACGTCAAACAATAGCTGCTCGCCTACTCCTCCATTCCTCCTCCTGCTGCTGCTGTCTGTCTGTGTTTCCCACTGCCAGGGTACACAGATGATTTACCTTCTGCTGCCACTCTGCCACCAGCTATTACGTCAAACAATAGCTATATTGGTTGCAAAACCAAAAACCAAAAAACCATAAAAAAAAAAAGTTTAATTTTTCTGAGGTGCCCGGGTTGAAAACTGTGTTGTCCCAGTTGTGTATTGGACACAATGTGGGCTGCACGACCGCTGTCTGGGACCTCCTGTTGTGTTTATTTACAGCCCTGGTATCACCGCTAGGTACCAGGGCTATTATGTCACGGCGAGCTGCCTGCCTCATTGACTGCCTGCTGCCACACACTCATCCTCCTCCTCCTGCTGCTGAATTTACCTCCTGCTGTCTTTGTGTTTCCACTGCCAGGGAGCACATACAATGGCGCTTCCAACATGCGTGCGCCCACCAGCTATTTGTTACGCTCAAAAATAGCTGCATTTCTTTAAAAAAAAATTGAAAAGAGAAATACGTGAAGAAGAATAAGACTATATTGAAAAGGAAGGAGAAGAAGAAGAAGAAGAAGAAGATATAGAAGAAGAAGAAGAAGATATAGAAGAAGAAGATATAGAAGAAGAAGATATAGAAGAAGAAGACGATATAGAAGAAGACGATATAGAAGAAGACGATATAGAAGAAGACGATATAGAAGAAGACGAACAAGTATATACAGTAACACTACTGAACAAAATTAAGGACACAACTTCTCTTTCCACATTTTTTTTTAAAGGAACATCCCCACATAATCACTTGCTGTTGTTACTTGGAAAAAAAGATGTTTCTTGCATCATTCACCCTCAAAACAAGTGTTGGAAGCTATTTAAGGCCAATTCGAATAGTCAGCTCGAATAGTCAGCTCGAATACCGACTCGAATAGTGAGCTCGAAGTCCGAGGTCGAATCGAATAGTAAAAATTATTCGACTCGAATATTCGAATGACCTCGAATAATTTACTATTCGAATTCGACCAAACTCGAATTTTAAAAAGGGGTATTTGAGCACCACTAATTCTGTGGACTCTGACAATGGGAGCACAGGCAGCAGGAGGTTAAAGCAGCAGGAGGAGGAGGAGGAGTGACATGTGGCCACATACAATGTAACAGGCCATGGCACCTAGCAGTGGAACCACAGCTGTAATAAACACCATACAGCAGGAGGTTCTGGACAGCAGTTGTCAAGCCCAGATTGTGTCCAATACACAATTGGGACAGCACAGTTTTCAACCCAGATGCCTCAGATTTTTTCTTTTTTACAACAAAATATAGCTATTGTAGTGGCGTAATAGCTAGTGGCACATAATTCTGTGGACCCTGGCGGTGGGAGCACAGGCAGCAGGAGGTTAAAGCAGGAGGAGGAAAAGAGTAACGTGTGGCAGCATACAATGTCAGTACCTTTCACTGCATCTGTGTGACTGCACATTGTATCATAATACCAGTCAATGCATACCTTTTGGTCGGTATAGAAAAAAGGAAAGAAAAAACCCGCAGGGGTACCAGGAGCCCTTATGGTGTATTATCTTCAGATAATGAAATTAATAAATTAAGAGTAGATATACTCACAAGTGTAGGTTGCTTGAAGGCAACCACTTGTACAGGCGTGTAGGGAAGTCCCGTCCCCACTCGGTCTTTTATGGTCGTCGGTCGCTGCTCCTTAGAAAAAAAGGGCTTCGCTTCTCGTGCGTCGCGAAGAACCCCACGGGTGGGGTAATACAAGATCGGTTCCCGAAGAGGATAGGAGGCGCCCGTGTAGTATATCAGGTGTTCTCTTTGTACAGAGAGACTCCACGTGGTAAACGATTAAGAAGGTTTATTTAGCACAATAGACAGACAACGCGTTTCGCGGTCCAAGCCGCTTCCTCAGGTCAATGACAGGTGCTTTTTTTTAAAAAGAACAAATACATAAAATCAATAGAGGCGCTCAGAGTCATGTATCATAATTACAGACATATGATAGTATAGTGGTAATATAGTGATAAAATATACCTAAAATTGTAAGTATAGAGGTTACCACTGCGTAACATGTGGGTCCATGAGGTCCAGCCCTTAGTAGTAATAATATCCATGTATAAAACAGGACCAATAAGCAACAAGAGGAAAATGCTTAAAAGAGGAGGTAGTAAGATGGCTATATCACCTGTGGCTGGGGGTAGTAGGGAGAGGGGGGTGTGTGTGTCTGTGGGATCTAAATCCATGAATGTATAGGTATACTAAGTATATAGGGAGGTAACATGGATCAGAAGGTGTCAGGGTGGGGAGGGGGGGGGGGGAAGGGGATGGATGCGAGGAAATGTAGGCAGCGGCTAGGCATCAACGTTTAATGGTACAGGGTATCAGTTCCTGGTATTAGGAGCGGACTGGCTGGGATATCGCCAGGATGCCTAAAGGTATATGTGTATATTGTATGATCCAGGTATACGGTCAAAGGACCTAGGAAGTGGTAATAGGGAAGGTTATCTGAAAAGGGATCAAATGTCCTCTATAGGTATATAAATTGTGGGTGTACGTGTGGGGATCTATACTGTGGTGTGATGGTATGTAGGAGGTCCGCATTGGACATAGGGTCTGAGAGGGGCACTGGTAGAGGTGTATAATGGGTCTCTTACCTTAAGGTAGGTTCAGGAGAGCCTGAGCGCCAAGCCGAGGGCTCTGTGGATACAGGTTTATATCCACGTAAGTTCCGGAGGAAGGAGAGGGCCGGATGGGGGCGTGAAAGTAGCGGGGGCCAATCGCAAGGGCCTGAGGGCGTGGTCATAGTCCATACCTCCAGCCGATTGGTGTAGCGGCTGGAGGATGGTGCGCAATGCGTCTCAAGACTCGCATTCATGCGAGAGTGGACGGGGCCGCTGGCTGTGCGGCTTGACGTCAGGTCTCGGGGTGGGCGCATGCGCCTGAGTGTGTTCCGCCATGTTAGATACTGGCAACCTGGCCAGTGTAACGAGGGGAGCTGCTAAGGGAACTATTTGGGGGAGAGGAGGAGTGAATGAACACAGGCTGAAAACGCCTGTAAGAGTGTAAAAAATGCCTATAGAACTCTTAGTTTCCATAGGTTAGATAAACCAGATTAGTGTGAGGTCCGTAGGAACTACTGTGTTGCTGCCATCCCCTGGATGTTTAGAGAACTGTAGGAGTAGCTATAGGTGTAGTATAATAGATGTAGTATAAATAATAGTATAAATAATAAGATTAAAATCGCATAGAGTACTAGGTAGATTGACACTACACTTATAATTAAATGCATTCTATGCGTATCCTGGACACATTAAGAAATTAAAAACATGTATACAGAGATTATAAATATGCAGAAAGACACATAACCAGAATGGCAATGTAATAGAATTTTAGTTCCAACAATCGCTTCTAAAATTTATGAGATCATTAAGACCTACTGTGTAGTTGCCATCCCAAGGACGGTTTGAGACAGTATGAGGAGCCAGTATTACCACTTATGATTGGTTCGCTAGAATAAAAATAGCATGAGACCTTAATACGGTAACTACGACAGCATATGTTGCATCAATATAAAAAGCATCTTTGGGACTTAGAGGCAATGTGTATAACAATTGTATGTGTATATATATATGTATATACACAGACACAAAGTCCAATTGGCAGTATAATAGTTTTCTGTTCTGGTACTAGTTTTAGAGATCTTTCTCATGTAGAGGAGTGGATATAATTGTGTTAGTGGCATACTCGGCTTTAGATGTTTACTTGTGTTACATCTGACGGTGGGGAAGGGATCATTTTCTAGTATGTGTGTAATCCGACAGTTATAGGAGAGCTATGGAAATATTCAGGACGAGGGAAGTGGGGGATTTGGAGGGGAAGGGTAAGAGGGGGAGGGGGGGGGGGGCGAAGGGGGGAGGACGGGGGGGAGGGGGGGGGGAGAGAGAGGGAAATAGGGAGGGGGTAGTAAGGGAGGGGGGGGGAAAGGGGGAGGGGAGGGTATGCGGTGTGTGAGGGTGGGGACGCTGGGGGGGGGGGGGTGTTTAGGACCGGGAGAAGGAAGGGGGGGGGGAGGGGAGGGGAGAGTGGGAGATAGGAATTCTGGAGGTAGGGAGTCATGGGAGTCATGTTACAAGTTGTGCTCGAGGCAGATGTTTAGCCCCTCAGGATGCAGGGTCCTGAGTTTAAAAACCCAGTACATTTCTCGTGCTTTGAGTCTTTCTTTCCTATTCAGGACATCTGGAGGTATATGTTCAATTGGACAACTTTTATCCCTTATGGTCTTGATTGTGAGCTTCCTTGCAGTGTCTGGATAGTCCATGTTTGGTGAAACCCTTGTTGATGTTTCGTCGATGTTGTCCCCATCTTGTTTTGAGTTGTTGTGTGGTTCGCCCTATGTATTGTAGGCCACAAAAATGTGCCTGTGCTGCCAGACGATACACAACCACCAAAAGACTTTTGAGTCACGGCCACAGGTGACATCTATAACATTACACAGAAAATGGACTGCTCATCCGACTACATCATCTACTTACTAACATGCGAATGTGGCCTACAATACATAGGGCGAACCAACACAACAACTCAAAACAAGATGGGGACAACATTGACGAAACATCAACAAGGGTTTCACCAAACATGGACTATCCAGACACTGCAAGGAAGGCTCACAATCAAGACCATAAAGGGATAAAAGTTTGTCCAATTGAACATATACCTCCAGATGTCCAATTGAACATATACCTCCAGATGCTAAACATCTG